>NC_056729.1:1055155048-1055292548 GCF_019279795.1 Protopterus annectens
AACACGTAAGTTTTATGATAGTTTGGCACAGCTGTTGCCAGTGTCTGGGCAGGGAGTTTATGGTCCATCAGAGTGGTAAAGTGTTGGGAACAGCAACATATGTCAGAAATGTATGGAGATTGTTTTCCCTCTTTTTAAAGTTTTTGTTTCTTATTAAACCAGCATGTCCAGTTGCTGTTTATTTCTTTCTCCTGGTAGCTCAGTAATAAGTAGGTCAAGGAATGCTGTACATCAGGCTGTATTTTCTAACTGCATGTCTTGTAATTTATGGTCCTGCATGTATTCACTTTATTAGTATCTGCATACCTAGACTGTTTTTCTAAATTATACTTAAAATGCTTTGTTGAACATCAGTATATTTACTTTGTAATGCTTGCTCGGCTGGCTTGAGCTTAATTCTCAGCCTGTTATGCCATCTAATGTGTGGTTTGGGTCAGCAACAGTAATTTTTTCTCAGTTGGCTTGACCCCTCATTACTGGATTCCATTCTACAGGGATTCTGTCTTGACACAGCCTTCCTTGTCAAGCCAGAATGCAATGTCACTTAAAAAGAACGAAGAAAGAGAAAAATCGTAGATGTTTTTTACACCGTCATCCATTTGATATGGTAGACTTTAACCAGCAAGAGTTGCAAGTTAATAAAGTTAATGTATGTTATAATCTCTCCAAATTCAAAGAATTGAAGACTAGGCAGATACTACTGGCATTTTTGGATGATTGTCTGGGATTCCATATAGATCCTATACTCACCTGAAGCAAAAGAGTGAGGTGATGTAACTAGAAAGAGGAAGCTCAGAGCTCAGTGAAGCCAGCAAAGAGGTTGAGATCCAGGAGTTGCATGGAGTCATTCAGATCTATATCAGAGGAACTAGAGATGCCACTGACCAATCTGTAGCAACTTACTTTTGGTGGACCACATAGCATAACCCATGCACAGTTGCCCCTTCCAAATCAACAGAGCAGCTTTGGTAATGTGTTTTTTATGAACAGTTCTGCCTAGTCCAAACATAGTAGTCTCTTATAAGGCAGGGTTTCCAAATCCAGGGGCTGCCATTAACAGTGTACATACCCCTGGCAATCAATGACAGAATCTCTGTGGATGAATATGTGGATATTTTTGAATTAGTAGATATGGAAGGAGTTCAACATCAGACAGGAGGAGCTCACAGGATCCAAAGACTTGACTTCTTCATCAGTGAATTTAAATAAGAGACAAATGGATATCATCCAGGTCCGTTGTTGGGACTACTGGGGTGGGGGGTGGGGTGTTTGGTCATGGCAGTCATTTTAAAAACAGACCTTCAGCAAGCCCTTTCTCAACTTACAGACTTTGTATCCATCAGGGAGGCATCATTTAAGGTTGGACAGTCATAGCTCTGGTATGACCAGAAATTCAGGAAACTGAAGGCATTTAACAGGTCCCTCAAATAGGATGAGCAACATATAAATGCATGGCTCTGAGTAATAATAGAGTGGCCTAAGGGTTTTCCCCCAGAAGGGAAGGAAGAACACAGAGGTAGTATTAAGACTTATTGGGACTTTAATAGTGAGACCTGTGCATCACCCATATCTGTTTTTAGTGCAGTAAGAAGCATTGTTTGGTGAAGTGCTGAGTTAAGGAGGAGGTGTTATTGGGTGCGTCTGTAGTCACTGTTGACTTTAGGCAGTGCCCGCTTTCTGCAGAGTCCTATGAGAGGAGTGATGATTCCTTTAGGGGCTCTAGGACAAATCACTCCTTTCATGGAACATTTTGAAAGTATTCCCTCACTCTCTCCCATCAAAGTGGTGTATTGGTCATGTTGATGGGTTACCCAGACCTGCAAGAAAAGGAAGAGATTTTATTAGGTTTCATTAAAGAGTTTTCCCAAAAGTCCAGTACTACTCCAGCCTTTCAGTTTATTCATTACCAGTGGTCAGTGTCAGGGAGAGAGCATGTGATTGAAAGTCTGATGGAGATGGACATCCAGTCGGGAAGGGTCATGGGCCCTTTTGACATCCCTTCTCCCTTCCTGTCTTTCAGAATTTCCCCATTGGGTCTGGTACCCAAAAATAAAGAAGGCCAGTTTAGAATAATCCATTACTTTTTGTTCTTAGCAGTGATCTCAGTCAATAATGGTATTTGCCAGGTAGAAGTTAGGGTCCACTACTCTTTGCTGGATAATGCCATCCAGGTTTTTAGATGTTTTCTCAACCGATGGGTGGTGAAACATGACCCTGAATCATATTTTCACCTTCTGCTGGTTCAGCAGGAGGATTGACTACTGCTGTGTATGTGTTTTCAGCTACAATTTTATTTCAACATGGCCATGCTTATGTGTTGCGCAGTTTCATGTTCTACATGTGAGATTTTCAGCTTGGCTCTTCACTGGTGCTGGCTTACCTAGATGACTTTCTGCTCATAGACAATGGTAAGAAAGGTAACATGTTTTGGCATGCGGAGGTTCATTCAGTCATGCAAGGAGTTAGGGATCTTATTGTAAGAAGATAAAACTGAAGGTCTCTTCAAAGTCTTGGTATTCTTGAGCTGGAAATTAATGTGATTTCATTAACATTTTGGCTCCCCACAGAAAAGTCATCTCAGTGATGGCAAATCCAGTTTTATTGCATCTAAAAAAAGTCAGAGTGGAGTAGGTCATGCAGTTCCTTGGGCCACTAAACTTTTCTTGAAGAGTGGTCACTACAGTAGAACTGAAGTGATGGCAGCAGATGCACAACTGGGTCAGGGTCAAGGGTGGAGTCAAAGAATATTTGCGCAAAGCATCTTTCTGACTGGGTATAATGATGATTCCTTTTGGCAGGAGGACTGGATCCAACATCTGCTCTTCACTTTTTCATGGATGCAGTATGGCATGTGGGGATGGAAGTTTTTTTTCCTGGGCAACTGGTTTTCATCTCCTTAAAATTTTCCTGGTCAGAGGAATGATGTCATCTTCCATAACTTCATGCCCATCTGTGTGGCCACAGTAGTGTGGCATTAACAGTTCCATGACAAAAGGGTTATTTTCCACTCAGTTAACCAGGCTGTAGAGCAAGTGTTAAACAAGAAGATGTCCAAATCCTAGTGGGGTAGTCACTGCTCATGTTGTTCATTTTTGCATAGTTTGCAGATATTTTTTTCTTTTTCCATTAGACACATTGCAAGGGAATACAACGAGATAGCTGACAGTCCATCTCATCTCCAGGTCACCGGATTTGGTAGACTGGACACAGATTTGGAAAAAGACTCCAGTATCATTCCCTCCCATCTGTGGATGATTGTCATGCAGTAATCCACCAAATCATGGGCAGACAGCACCAAGAAGTCTTATGGGGCAGCTATCCTTGCCATCTTCCACTTTTATCAGCAATTGTCTGAGAGTAATAAAATCTTGTCCCCTCTACTTATCAGCTGCTATCTAGTTTCTTGTTTCTTATTAAGTGAGGCTGCCAAGGCATTGCGAATCCTCTTGGCTGCACTCGACCACTAGCTAAAAGTTATTGGAGTTCCAGATGTTTTCAAATCTTGGATGGTATGCATGCAATATCTGAGTTGAAAGAAAGAAAAAGGCTCCTTCAAGGACTGCAGGAAGACCATTGACATGTCCTGGACATATGATGGGACCAGCTGACATCCATCCTTAATGTTTCTTACTTCATATCACAAGACTATCAGTCTTTAACAGTGTGGACTACACTTCTTTGTTGGATGTAGTGGGAAGCCTTTAGGGTCAGCGAGCTTCTTGAATCTTTAAATTGGAGTATGTGTGCTTATCACAGGAGTATTTGATAATATGGCTGCGCACATCTAAAGCTGATAATTTAGGATGAGGCCATCAACTGTTTTTTGGACAAATGTGTTTGTCCCATCCTTTGCCAAATACAATGGGCTCTCACTATACATTGGTTGAATAGTAATGTGAATCTTGGGGATTTAGTTTTTAAACTTCTGGGAGGGAGTATTATTGGTCTCAAGGACTTGGAGAGCCTACTACATAGAGCATTAACAGCTTAGGGCCTGTTGTCAACAGGGTATTCCACACATTCTTTCTGCAGAGGAAGTGCTTCAGGCCTAGCCAGGAAAGGTCACTCTGTAGAAGCTAATAAGAGAATGGGATAGTGGCATTCTCCACTTTCCTTGGCTATATTAGATAATAACTTATCATTCTAATGTTATGCTCAGTCTGTTTGTGTTGCAGGTTGTAGTCATATTGTTGTTTTGGGAGACTAGTTCATTACTTTAGCAATCAACAGAGTGACTAATTTAGACTTGGAACTGGCTTCAGTGGAGCAGTATGGAAAGGTGTCTTGGGCATGCGATGGGATCAGCTGACATCCACCCTTAATGAGATAATTTTCCATATCGGAAAACAACATATGTTAGTGCTACATCTGGGAGGTAAAGATACAGGAAAATGTTCAAAGTGGCACCTGTTGGCCAAAATCTTTAAAGGACCTATTTCAACCGCAGTTGCCAAATACCATGCTGGTTTGGTCCACCATTATTCCTCACCTATGTTGGCATGGAGTTGTAGTTCATGCAGTGGCCAAATCTTCTTAAGAGGTTTATAAATAGACAATAGGAGCCAAGGGTGCTCCTCACATGAATTTTTGACCACTGAACACTAGGACTTTGGGAAAAGGATCCTAAATGGTTTCACCGGGACAGTGTCCCACTATCCATGTTTGATTTGGACCTATGTAGTTCAAATCCAGATTTAGGTGTGAAGGAGATGCTGTCATTGCAACAGCAGCCCTAGTTGTTTTATTGACAGCTGATAAATGTCATGCTTATTGAACTGTTGCATGCACATCAAACTGATTTTGAGGGTGAGGCACCATGACTGGGAAAGGTAGGGAAAAGTCTGCAAGCAGCTTGATGTGCATTCTCCCTTGTTTTCCTGGTGTACCAGGCCTGTATCCCCACTGGTGCAAGTGAGCAGTCATTATACTATTGCAGTAAAGTTATGATGCTGAAAGGGACTTTGGGTGGACTAGCTGCCATGGTCAGTTTAGCACAGAACATCACCATAGCAGTCTACTTCCTGGAGGTTCAAATAGTTTTCATTATAATTAGTTATTGCTTGGCAAAATTTTTCCAGGAGAGCAGTTATACATTTAAATAAATTGTTGCACTGGCTCTGTATGTTTTTGTGTGTGTGTGTGTGTGTGTGTGTGTGTGTGTGTGTGTGTGTGTGTGTGTGTGTGTGTGTGTGTGTGTGTGTGTGTGTGTGTGTCTGTGTGTGAAGGAGTGGGTCACAGAGTCAAGTGAATATTTTTGCTCAGTATTCCATTTAGTGGATTTCTGCCAATGGTAAAGCCATGCTGAAGTCTAGAGATCAGACTGTAAGTTGTGAAATAATCAGTAACCTGATGGAAGTGCATTCTGGAAAGAGAGAGAGAGACTGGAGAGGTTGGTCTGAATTTAGAAGCAGACATAGATAAGTTTTTGCAAGAGTAGAAACAATGGTAGCTTTCCAGACAGGAGAAAAGAAGCTCTGACAAACAGATTGAGAATATGAATTAAAGGAATGTAGATGAGATCTTTGCATACTTTCAGAAGCCAGGGTATCGAGAATCACTACCAAGAGTATATATTCAGTTAGTTTCTCAAAGGAAGAAAAAGTGGCTTTTATAACACTTTCTTTTGTTGAAAATGGTGGCAAAACGGTTTCTGTTCAGGAAATGATGTTACAAAAGCAGAGCTGGAAAAGTTCTATGAAAGAAAGTTGAATTCCCTTTTAAAATCATCTAAAAACAGTGGTCAAGAGTCTGATTTAAGAAAGACTGACCGGTACAGGGATTTTCCTTTGGATGTAACTTTTACTATAAGTAATAAGAACCCTTAGATTGTAACTCACCTATTGACTCTACTACAATGATTCCATTTAGGTTTTGTAAGAAATTTTAGCACCTCCAACCGCTAGCCCAGGAGAATAGATGTAAGGAACATGTGAGATCATTGCTGTGTGTATTTATGATATCCTAAAACAAAATATAGCTTGCCTTATGATTTTTTCCATGCTTTATGTTGCATTCATCTCTTAACCCCCACTTTTTCACTGCAATACCACTTTACATATTTAACCTTCTGCTGCTATACGATCCTGACCAATGAAAAATTACTTGTTTGTTTTAAAGGACACCACACTTTTCTTCTGGTTTAACTACCAGTACTGGTTGTTCATTCAGCATAGCCCTAAAACTGCCCACAGGAAATAGCACTAATGACCACATCAAAGCCAACAGCCTCTTTATCAGTCCTATTACTAATATCAAGGTTCACTCTTCTACTGCCAAAGCCCTTAAAATAATTATAAAACCTATCTGCAATATATCATGGACTCAAAGCACAGCAAACAAAAATGTATCTGAATATTTAAGTCATCTCCAGTCATGTCAGATGTAGTGCATTCACTACTGCACCTTCCCATCAGCATGCTAAATTTTCATAGCCAGATTAATCAGAACCTCCACCATTACACTGATGCAGATACATAGTATATGAATTAGCACTTCATGCCATGGAAAGGCCATCTTTCTTTATAATTTCCATGCCTTTGCTCGATAGTATGATCCTTCTCTAACTCTCAATAATTTGCAAAGTTGCTTCTTCTTCTTTCAGATTCTACAAAATGGCCTCTAATTCTGCAACTTCTTCATCACATGTTTCAGAGAAAGCTAAATCACGTTACTATCTTACAGCTTGCACATCAACATTACTTGCTCTATCTATACTGTCTATTGGAGGATCTAACATCCTGCTCCTCATTAATGATTCTTGGTCTAAAGAAACATCAAAGTCCTCTTCAGATGTCCTTATTTAATTCCACCTTCTGCCATTACTGTAGCTTCATGATAATAAGTACAGAGCAAACAACTGACAGACTAAATCATGGATAAACTTCACAACCTCTCCCCCACCCTGAGTAACCCATATTTTGAAAAAGCTATAATTCAGACACTGTCTCATAATGACATGCTATAATTGTTCAGCTCTCCATGAAACTTTAATGATAAATCTTTCATAAAATCAAAACCTACTAGATGGTCCTTTACTGAGGAAAGAAATTGCAAAAAGTTTTACACTGTACTACTCAGAAGTTTTCAGAGTAATTAAAAGAGCAATGTAGTGAACAATATTAATATGTGATATGCAAAGGAATAGTAATGTTGACAAGGTATGTTTTATGCAATGGAAGAATGCAGTGTATGTTGGTTCTGCTTACATTACATACACTACATACATATACATGCAAGGAAATTCAAAATAAGTCTTACACTGTTGTACTCCGAAGTTTTCAGAGTAATTAAATGGGCCCCCAATGCACTGTATGTTGACTTTGCTAACATTATGCAGGCATTCATACTACACACACACACACACACACACACACACACACACACACACACACACACACACACACACACACACACACATCTGTCAATCTGTCTATCTATCTATATAAAATCTATGTATATCTACATAATATAGATACATAGATAGATAAACATGTGCAGTAAAAATTGACATATTCTAAACATCATAGTGATTTACATTTCTGCACAACTAGAAATATATACAACCACTTGCATACAGTACTTGTGAGCATCACACTGCCATCAACAGTTGCATTTAGCAAACAGCTTTTTAGGCTGAAAACACGCCATATCTATGGAGAACATGCATGTAGAAAATATACATCAGTATCCACAAAAGGTGCCAACAAAGAGCATTACAATGAAAGTATTTCCATCTGCATTAAACACTTTCTAAAGGAAGTCTCACAAATACAGACAGCATCACAATATACAGGTTCTATCTTCCATGAAGAAGTGTTCCTCAATATCAACACATGGCAGGAGCGCTATAGTCATGTATATATAACACAGACCTGAAACATGATACAGCCCAGTGGATGTAATATAAATGATAAGTGGACATGTCTATGTACCAATAATAATTCCATATATATGCATGTCTATAAAGACTACAAACTTGTATGACATAGTGGCTGCTATATTTAACTCTACAATGCCTTACATCACTAACAGATCTCAGCAGCATGGAATGTTTCAGAATCTTGTTCTCTGCAAAAAGCATACCTTGCCAGGGTCTGATAGCATACAGTGCCAATTTTCACAAACACTAGCTGATCCAATAGTATAAACCAAAGAGTGCAAAGCAAGCCAGGTACTTCAGTAAAGAGGGATGAAGCCCTAACAATGACCCAGACCTGGGTTCACTTATGCAGCCCAAGCTCCTGTAGGAGCTGTCAGGAAAAGGAATTATGATATTATTGCTGTTCACCTCCATTTGGGGGGCGAGATAATGGCAATGTAATGGGGTAAGGCAAGTGGTCCTTGTGGGCCTGAACCTTGAGGAAGACCAGAGCTATGAATGTAAGCTGGATTAGGGGAATGCAGGCCATGAGGGGTATTGTCTCTTTAGAAGGGGTGGAGGGCACATCTGAAGAGAGGCTCATGTCTATTAGTTCACAGACATTTTCTTAATGATGTCAGCACATACAGGTAGGGTTCCCTAGCAATGTTTCAAACTATCCTATGTGAGCATCAGTAATGGCACCCAAGATCTTTCTCATCCTGCACCCAGATGGTGATGCCAGTTCTGAGAGATTAATCACCTGCGTGACACTGAATAAATTGTGCTTTCAGGGAGAGGAAGACTTAATGGAGATATGTTAGCCTAGCCCATATTATCTCCAGCTCTCCATTCATTTGTGAAAAAAACAGTCTTTCAGAGAAATATGCATATGATACAAGATTTGCCACCAGAGTGAGAGATGACTGGTTCTGCAGAAACCTGGACCTTTTAGGGATGTATTGAAATCACAGGAAGTTAGAGTACTGTGGAGTATTGTCATACCTGGATACACATACTACATCTGCTAGTGCAATAGTCTAAATAGGTTTGCTATCATTTTTGTGAATGACATGCTGTTGGCCATTATGCTGCCGAAAATCAGAATGTCATTCGCAAAATGTAAAGTGAGTTGGATAGTTGAACACACTTATGCTAATGCAGTAGTGCATTCACATAAGTGTGTTCCACTACATGTATGAGATTGCGGCACAGTGGGGATAGGAAATTCATCCATATCCCCATTGTAGTGCGATCTCGGAGTTGTAATAAATTAGTAGCAGGGGGTGTGGGGAAAAATGTGATATGTCGTATAGGAGTTTGATTTACATCAGCTCCTATACGGCTGTCATGTCACATTTTCAGCGACAATGTCGATTCAAATGTGTCGATCATTTGGGGTGACGTTGTGTATAGTCAAAATGTTTTGTTTTGGTTTAACGTTTTGTTATTTTGAATGGCAAATGTTTTACTGTTCAAAATAACGTTAGTAAACTGTCTAAACAGTATGAGTATATATGTGTGTGCACAGTATTGAACAGTGTATCATGTAAAACAATACATAACAGCATGTTTGTAGTGGTTCATACATGCTGATAATGGGATGGATTGTGAAACTGGAACAGTGCACTCATATACAACTCCTGAGCAGCACCAGCAGTTGTACCACTTCTTATCACATACTATTATGGTAGGCTTTGCCATGCTGGTGAAATGTGGTTATATAAGTATTCAACTGAAGCAAGCAGTGCAGCAACCATAAAAGTTCAACTAGAAAAGAAAAAGCAGCAAATGCACTGTGTGCAAAATTCCGTCTCTGTGTCTTGGGAATTCACCTCTATTCAACGCTCATAACAGTCCACAACACCTTCAATGAAACCAAGTAGAAGTGAACAAAAGTTTATTGTAATGCCAACAAACAAAGAATGGTTAAGCGCTTTCACTTGAATAAAACAAGCTTCCTCAGAACACCATAGCTTGCATCACAGTTGTTTAAATAACTTTTTTGGCGCCAAAATTCAGTTTGAAATTTTAAAGCTATACACACATCCTTGACCATTGTTCTCTGTTCATAAAATGTTAAATAATATTCATATTATTTCTAAAAGCAATGTTACATATAATATGTGTTGATAAAGTAAACAGGTTAAAAAACTGAAAAAATGTTAACAAAAACATTTACATTTAGATCATATCAAAACATGTGTAAAAACATATAACAATATACCTAATAGATAGTTCATTTTAAGACCAATAGTGGTTTGACAGATACAGTGTCATTTAAACCTGGTATAGTGGAAGCATCCGTATATATTTGCCACCAAAATTCTTTATATAATAATAAATTATTAAAGTCACCCCCTCTGTTATTGGTGTGCACAATGTCCACTATACCAAAATTAAAATAATGTTTGTCACCATATTGTTTAATATGTTTATACAAAGCATTTTTTTCATCCTTCCTTCTGATGCTATAAAGGTGAGAGTATATATGTTTATTTAAACTCCTTTGAGTCTTACCTATATAGAATCCTGAACATGTTCTACAGATGGCAATATACACCACCATTTTGGTTGTACAGTTGCCCCCACAGAATTTAATTCTAGTGTGTTTGTAATTATCCAATTTCACACTGTGTATAGCTTTAAAATTTCAAACTGAATTTTGGCGCCAAAAAAGTTATTTAAACAACTGTGATGCAAGCTATGGTGTTCTGAGGAAGCTTGTTTTATTCAAGTGAAAGCGCTTAACCATTCTTTGTTTGTTGGCATTACAATAAACTTTTGTTCACTTCTACTTGGTTTCATTGAAGGTTCATAGGTTCATACTAGGCTATCTGCCCTGGGGCAATTATAAGCCTAGCCCGATTCTGTATGGCTTACTCCACCCCTTGATTTGAGTATACTGTGCCCTTTTTAAGGTTTAGTTTACTGTGCCTCTGTCTAATAGTGACACGGGATTAATCCCTGGGACAAACCTACGATCCCCCATGCACTTATCGAGATTCTTCTTGAAGAGATTCAGTGAGGTGCTCTGCCTCACATGAACTGGAATTCTATTCCAGAGCGAAGGGAGCCTCTGGGTTATGAACCTGTCCCTCCAGCAAGTTCTATTTATTTCTGTGCTGAGGTTCAAGTCCCTCGAGCGTGTGGCTCTAAGGGATTTAGATTTACTGAGGTGGAGTATGTCCATTAATTCTGGATTTGACATAGCTTTGTATGTCAGGCATAGATCGCCTCGAAGTAGGCGGTATGCAACTGAGTAGAGCTGGAGGTTTATTAACCGAGCAGCATATGGCATCTGTTTGAGACCCTTGATCCTATTGGTGAGATACTTTTGGGGTCTTTCTAATTGCTGCAGGTGTTGGGTAAGGTACATCCCAAAAGGGGCATTGTATTCTATGATGGACCTGATGAGGGATGAATAAAGGGGCACGATTACCTCTCTTGATCTAGATGTGAAACCCTTCGTGATGACGTGGGCTATGTAGAAGGTCTTTCTAACCACTTTGGCAATGTGGTTTTCAAAGGAGAGATTGCTATCAACTTGGGTCCCCAGGTCCCTAATAACTTTCTCTGTACTTAATGGGTTTCCACCTATGTGGTAATTTGTGGGCACATTGTTTTTGCCAAAGGGTATGACTATACATTTTTTGGCATTTAGCTTTAAACCATGGCGCTGGCACCAGTTATCTGTCTCTGTGAGACCTTTTTGAAGGATGTTTGTGTCAGCTGGAGAGTTGATTATGGCGCCCAGTTTGCAGTCGTCTGCGAACTTGGTGAGCCATAGTCCTCCCACGTTTGCCTGTACCTCGGAAAAGTACATACCGAACAAGAGTGGTCCCAGGACATAACCCTGTGGGATGCCACTTGTGACCGGTTTCGAGTCTGACATGGCTCCAGCAACTCTCACTCTGTGCGTTCTGTCTTTGAGCCAGTTTGCGACCCATCTTGTGACATAGGGGTTTATATTTAAGCTGGATAGCTTACCTATGATGCCCGAGTGGGGTATTGTGTCAAATGCCTTTGCAAGGTCCAGATAGGCTGTGTGGACTACCTTCCCTTCATCTATGGCTTTGGTGACTGTTTCGAAGAAGTCAACCAGGTTCAAAAGGCAGGATCTGCCGTTGACAAAGCTGAACTTGGTAGGATCTAGTGTCTGTAGGTCCCCAATGTCTTTGTTTATGAGCTCCATGATGATCCTCTCCATAGCCTTGCAGACTAAGCTAGTCAGGCTTATGGGGCGATAGTTTCCAGGGTCCGTAGAGGCTCCACCTTTGTGGAGTGGGACTACTGTTGCTGTACGCCATTCTGTGGGCACATATCCTGTAGTGAGGCTGAGATTGTATAGCTGTTTTATTTGAGGGATTAGTTCCTCTTGTAGTTCATATAGGATGCAACCTGGGACGACATCTGGTCCCATGGAAGCAGTGTTTTTTGCTTTGGAGAGGGCAGCCTTCACCTGTGTTGTGGACTGTTATGAGCGTTGAATAGAGGTGAATTCCCAAGACACAGAGACGGAATTTTGCACACAGTGCATTTGCTTCTTTTTCTTTTCTAGTTGAACTTTTATGGTTATATAAGTATGGAACTGGGGAAAAAGCATTCCTATTTGTCATTAATGTAATGTGTACATTCATAGCCAGCTTTAGGCACCAGCGAACCCTGCGGTCGCTGGGGGTCCCTTGTTCCTGGGGGGTCCTCAACCACAGCAAGTGCTTACCTTGACATTTTGTAACATGTCTGTCAAACCAACAAAAGCTACTACATCAATCTTGTACACTTAATAAACCAGGTGGTTAATAATGCTTATTTATATCTCCTTTAAAATTCAAAAATGTCTTTGGTTATAGTAACAATGTTTTATCGATCAAGAGCCTTCACAATTCCATTAAATATATTAACACAAACATAGTGTCCATGGCTTAGTTAAACCCTGCTGGTGGACATTCTCTACACTAAAACTAACAACATAGCCAGCTTTAGGTGCCTGCAATACCTGTAGCTGCAAGGGGGGCCCCTTAATCATACTTCACTGTGTGGGGGGAGGGCCACAAAAGCTGCTGCTGGTTGGGAAAAATGAGGAGAAAAAATGTATTAATTTCCTGATTATTCTCTTTAACCTGAACAGGTCTGTGATATGAACCTGGTGGGATAAAGCTGTTAATGAACATGAGCAAGGTAAGCACTAGAGAGATCAGTAGCCCAGTATGACCATTGTCCATGCATGCTTTGGATTTTAAGAAGAGCTAATACTTCTGGATCTTCAGGGATGGTTTTCTCTTTTATTGAGTTTTATAAATACTTGCAGAATACTAGATACCATAACTCTCAACTTCTTCACTGAAGAAATCGGCACAATACCAATAATAGCAGAATAAAGGCGCAAAATCAGGAACACATTTTAAATATTACTCTGATTCAATGAAAAAGATAATAGAACAACACCTTTTGTATCAACATGCTTTTTGGACATTAAGTACAAAACTCTAATGTCTGGATTTATTGACTTATTTGTAATCCTGAATGATTTACAAGCAAATCAAATGTGTTACAAAGGACAGAGCAAAATTATGTGCAAAATCAGGGAAGGTCTGTGAAATTAGGGACAGTGAGAGGTTTGCATTACTCCTCACTAAGGTAAATAAAAGTGACCTATCCCTGCCTCTGTCTGATGACTACTTAACAGCAGTCACTAATCTGGTTTTCTGGTACCAGTGTTGTACAATGTATTGCTGAAAAAAGTACAAAACTAATACTGCTATGGTGTGTGTGTGTGTGTGTGTGTGTGTGTGTGTGTGTGTGTGTGTGTGTGTGTGTGTGTGTGTGTGTGTGTGTGTGTGTGTAACAATGTCAGTGAATTTTATCTGTGCACACACACAATAATACCAGGATATATACATTATTCTTCTGAGTGTCAGTACAGAATGTAGCTAACAAGAAATTATATTTCAGAAGTAAGGCATAACATATATTCCAGAACATTCAGACACTTAGATCTTCTAAGACACTGGGGACCCCTACTCCCCAGACTGTATGAATGGATACAAAGGGCTCCCTTAATCATCATTGACTGTGTGGGGGCCCCACAAATACTGTTTGAGAAAAATGAGGAGAAAAATATATATTTATTTTCTGATTATGTTCTTTAACCTCAACAGAGCTGTGATATGACCCTGTTAGCATAATGTTGATAATGGCCTCTGCTCTCAACTGCACCCATCCTAAAACCAGCCCCGCTCAGATGACTGTGTACAGAAAGGTGCTGCAGGTTATATGGGGGGGGGGGGACTGTGGTGTTATTCCTCACAGTCAAATCTTAGAAGTGTGCACATGAGGTCATTAAAGCTTGCGTTTGCGCTAAGGACCGTGTGGTCATTGATTCTTTTAGTTTCTTACATACTTCAGAGGTGTACAAAGAAGGCTACTACAACTTGTGTAGGAACAACAAAGTAGAATTTGTTACTGTAATCATTATTTTTTCACTTTCCTCACAATCGCACTTAGGACACATATACAGGTGCCTTTGACAGTTTGGATTGAGGAGTGAGGAGGCATACTATGTATATGTATATCAGCAGTCCCTTGAAATAATGACTGTGGTAATTTGAACCTCTGCCTTCATCCCAGTCTAACACCAGAGGGATGCAAAAGCTGTCTTTTTGGGGGGATTGGGAGGCAGGCAATTCCTAGATAGGGTCTGTGTATCCAGACAACAAAGGGTTGTTAGTTTATTGCAAGCTACTGTTTTGTCATCTTTGAACATTAAGCCTTCAGTACAACTTATGTCTTTCTTGAAAGAAAAAAATAAAACTGAATTTTTTTTCTTATTTCCTAAATGGCTATTACTGTACTGTCTTGCTCAGGAAATGTGTTGAAAGGATGCAATGAAAACTAAAGCTGAACAGCAGCACGATGTCTTCACTTAATCATAATTTCTGTTCAAGCCTTTAGTGGATGATAAACAGAAAAAAATTAAAATGGGCTTCAGAGCATATAGAAAGTTATAGCTTCTTGAAAAAGCTGAAAAGTAAGGCAAAATGTGAGGAAAGGAAGAAAAAAGTAATGTGCATGGTATGAGCACCCCAAGATGGGGAGGGGGGACAGGGGAAGACTAGAGGCTGCTGTGTATGGGGGTGGGATCTGAAATAGTAGGCCTAGGGTGCCATTTTACCTAAGTTTAGACCTGTACATAAAGTTGCTGCAATATATCATTGCTGCAACTAAATGCCAATAACTGTAAATGCCCCTTTATGAGTTGGGCCAACACAGTGTACTACACAAGTCTTGTAATGTAAGAATATTGTAGCAAAGGATCAGTCTGTGCATTATACTCCAAAACGTTTGTAGCATGAACTAAAAGGTTGCTTAGGAAGGGTGGCAGTGACAGGGTGATACGTAGACTGGAAGTGCCTAGGGGGCCCCCAGCTTGACATCTGCTGGGGGTCCCCAAAATGCTAACACCGGCCCTGTGTACATTAAGTCTGTAAGATACTCAGATGATTTAACTTTCTCTACAACATGTGAAGAAGAAGTTGATGAATTAGAGGCCTGTTTGCAGAACTTGAAAAAAGAAGCATCTTTAAACATTGTTGAAAGTTAGAGTCCTTTTTGCATATTTGTAGAAAACTTTGTAGGATTACATGACATTAAACATGAACTGACAGCAGTGCCATACACAGGTAAAACAAAATACATTCAACATGGGCTGTGTTTACTAGACAGTGTAGCTCCCGCATCTGCAATGATAGCATTATAATATGTTCTAGGCAGTAATGGTGATTCTTTCTCATACCTTTGTATCAGGAAATGCATAATAGTATCCTTTAGCAAGTCATCCACCCCTGCTAACTATCAAATTGACCACACACCCCTAGAAGCTGACCTAGTAGTTAGGGACTTGGGGACACACATAGACAGTAATCTAGCCTTTAATCATCATGTGTCTACAAAAGTGAAGAAATCATTCTATGTACAACATAAGCAAAAGTATGGCATCTAAGTCCAGTCATTGTTCCACTGCATTCAGCATTCATCAGACCTATCATTGAGTACCTAACCAGGCATATACAACAATTCGAACATCCACAGAGGTTCCTCACTAAACAATTCCAGGGCGGAACACATCCTATGCAGACCACCTCAAGGACCTATCCCTGCATTCTGTCACCTACCAGCTGTTGAGGCGAGATCAATGCCTGGCATACAAGGCATCATCAGTCCCCACTCTGATGGACCTCCTGCATATCCACAAAAAATCAGCACCAGAATTACCCATTCTAAAGACTTAAACCTTACCTGTGATATAAATAGGACCTTTTGGAAAGACAAGTATGTATTGCAGAGACTACCCCTTCTCTGGAACAGTCTCCCCATCTGTGCAAAGCAGAGTTTGTCCCTAACCCAATTCAACTGTAAATCGGACAATTGGATGTGGAACAGGAAATTCATTTCTGGTTTGCATCTATGTCTCTAATGAACACAGGCAACCTGTAAATGGTTCATCTCCAAGCCCCACCTTGTAAATGTTTCACCTCCCAAGCCCTGCTTACACTTAATCAAGGGTACTAGAACTTGTCAAAGATTTGGGATGCATGGCTGAGCTTAAAAGGCCCTTGTGGTCATTAGCCTACTAAACACCTCTGAACCTATTTACCTATGAAAGGAGATCTGTGTTGTCTTATTACCATGGTATCACTGATGTACTAATTATTGTACAAATATTGAGGTTCTTTTTCTGCCTTTTAACTGAAGCTGTTGTGGCAGGCATTTGAAGTAAAGAAGCTATAATTCACACACATTTGGACTTTTTATATCTGGAGTCATACGTGCAGTAAAGATGTGTTCATTAGTACATTGCATACTGCGCATGAGTACTTGTCAGATACTTGCATTTGCTACAGAAAATGTGCCTTTTCTGCTTCTAATTTAAGATTATCTATGTGTGATGATCATATATGAAGGTCTCTAAAAGTATGTATAGTCACAATAGTTAAATATCATTCTAGCAATAAGATGTGCTACAGCACAATACAGGCAGAATACAGTTACTGTCCTACTACACTTTAAAGGTCTCTTCACATGCACCAACATGGAGAGCATTATTCCATAGTATAATTCCAACAAACTGCTATACACTGATTTAAAAAAAATGGACTCCGTACTAATAAAAACATGTTCAATGTGCATTATACATGCAGTGACAGCAGAACTGTACAATATGTAAAGGATTTACCATAATTACAGTTGCATATCTTTGGCCACGGTGGTGCAGTGGTTAGCAGTGCTGCCTCACAGCAAGAGGTTCTCTGGTTCGATCCTCGGCTGGGGTGCCTTCTGTGGGGAGTCTGCATGTCTTCCTTGTGGTTGCATGGGTTTCCTCCCACATCCCAAATACATGCTGCAGGTGGATTGGACACTCTAAATCGGCCCTAGGTATGAGTGTGTGCATGTGTGTACCTTCTGTGGAAGGTTGGGCGTTGGGCTGGCAACTCAACACCATAAAATTCCACTGCCAATCATGAGCAGACAAGGTGATCCACTGTGGCGACCCGTAACCGGGAAAAGCCGAAAGAAGAAGAAGAAAGTTGCATATCTTTGAGCTAGGAATGCACAGTGCTAACTTAGGTAATCTGGATAACCAATACAAGAACAGTATAACAATGTGACAAAGAATCCTGGAAAAATGGTGACATTCCTAACTGTGCAGTAATAAGAAAATAAGACTACTATCTCAGAGTTTCACTGTTAGGTTGCATTTTAATATGCTTACTTTATTTACATTCACATGTCATCAGCACATCTTACAACTGTCAACAAAGTAAGAGCAGCATAAGTAGTTTACATAATGCTAATAAACATAAACTAATATCAATCAACAAAACCATAAATACATTAGCAATATGCCTCTGTCAGATAAAGCATACATAAAAGTACACCATATCAAATATAAATGGTTCAATTGACTATAAACATCTTATTAATAAACAAAGATGCAACACACCTATAAAGGAAAAATATACCCTGCAGCCTATAGTTTTACATATCTATAATATCTATAATATTCATTACACACATGGTTGCTAAATTGTTAAACTGTTTGTGTAAACATAATGCATGTTGAATATATTTCATTTTGCCCATGTATGCCACTGCTGTGAATACACCAAGTATCACACATCTCCATTTATGTAATCATATAATCTTCCTACAAGTATTCAACAAATGTTCAAGGGTGACTGGGTAATATGTTAACCATAACTGCTCAGTTCTGTACACATATGACTAGATTTTGCAAGCATAACAAATCCTTGTATAATAATATAGGAAGCTAGTTAATACAGTTACTAGTACTGCTTAGGAGTGGTAAGTGACCATAAGGTTACAGTTCACCTGTTTGCGCAGCAATTGTATTACTAATATATGTATGAATCAATATGAAATCATTGTTACACATTGCATTCCATTGCTCAATACTGTATGCACATATGGCCATATTACTTAGTCTACCACATAACATGCAGAAAAAGAGTGGGATTGGAGGCCAACATAGTTGTTCCAGAGGTTGGATTGGCACAATACTGTGAAGTACGACCTCCTTTATGTTGGCATCATTCAGGAGACAATTGTGAGCTGTTGCACGTGTATCACTTTAGATTTGTCCACAACCCTCTTCTTAAGTTGTGATAACTCCCTCATAGCATTCATGTTCAGCTATTTTGGCCACTGTTCATGGCTCTGGATTCACTGAGGCTTCAGGAGTGGACTGCCAAACACCAGCATATCATCCCCATGCCTTCTCAGAAGAAAGATGAGCAAACATAGCTTCATCTTTCCTCCCTTGCCCTACTTGCTCTTACACATGTTTGGGTTGCTAATTGATACCTGTCTGCCTGGGCTATGGTAAAAATGTTATTCCTCGATTCCAAGACAGCTGACTTCCTCTGCAAGACACGTGGACTTCCGCATATATTTTTTGACTTAACAGGAATTAGCAGACAAATGTCTAAGACTCACAAGCAGCTTCCAAGCCCTTATATCCCACTGTGATTGCAACTAATGATGGTAATTAGGTGACTCTATTGTTAGGCATACATAGATCACCCTCATTAGGCTGGATAAGAATAGAGTGACAGCTAGTTGCCTTTCTGGAGCCAGTATATAACAAGAACTCTTAGAATCCTCCATTCTGACAAATGCAATTATGACCTGGTCCACGTAGGTTGAATGACTTTATACACTCTACCCAGGGGAACACGCAGAAGAATATGACTGTGTTTGATATGCATATGTCTGAGGCATGAATAGCACAGGTCCAGAGAGGTATTTTGACATCATCAAGAATGACACAATGATTCAAAGATGAGGTAATTGGCTTTATGAGCACATTTAAGCAAACTAGCAAAGAGCTTAAGGAAACCATTAGGAAGTTCAAATCTAAGTATAAACTGAAAATAGTGGAAAACCAAAATTCTCTGCTTCGGACTAAGTCGCTGTACTTCATACAACTAATAAAATCCAACAAAATGACACAGTAGCAACAAACACAGCAGACAGAAATAGGCAAATAAAAACATTTTATTGAACAGAAATAAAGTAAAAACAAAGTAAGCACATTCACGTGGATCAACCATGCTTCTTTATAGGTTAGATGTTAAGTCTGCTCCTTTGAGGATTTTTATTTATCTATTTTTTGGGGCCAGTAATCCTGGTTATTCTTAATATAGGGACCGAAAGTTTTAAAGTTATTAGGCATGATAGTTAGTCCCCATAAAATCTTCTGCTAATTGGGCTATTTTAAATTTTATGGTAAATGTTATTGTGTTATATATACAATGACATGCTTATGGAAAAGTTTTAGTATAAGATCTAATTACAGGGACTGAATGCTCTGAGTTACTGGGCATGGCAATTAGTTATTATTAGACCTTGAGCTAGTGGAGCTAATTTACATCATAAGTCAAATGTTCTTATGCTATTATGCTATTAACATGTTGATGGAATGTTTCATTATAAGATTATGTTCTAAAGTATTTATTTTTATATGTTTTTGAAAGTTACTTGTGAATGTATTACTTTTCTAAGTTTTATTGTAATTTATTGTCATGACAACCTTCACCCTGATTAGTTGATGAGCGGATTAGTTTTGTATTTAAACAGGAACTGGGTTTTATTGTTTCATAGTCTGAAGAAGCATGGTTGATCCACGTGAAAGTGCTTACTTGTTTTTTGCTTTATTTCTGTTCAATAAAACATTTTTATTTCCCGATTTCTCTCTGCCATGTTTGTCGCTGCTTTTGTTTGATAAACTGAAAATAACTACTAAAACCAAAATAACTACACATTTTTGTTAAGTATGTCAGGAACTTAAAAACTAATGCCTAGCAATATTCAGAGATAATACACAATAATACACTGTCCTAAAGAAATGCTAATGTCCAAGCTAACACATTTAGTGCAAATGTTACTCCACCTACAGTTATAGGTATTCCACAGATTCCACAATCCCAGACAGCCCATTTAATTATGATGGGACAACTTCTTTTAATCCTCTCAAAAATAAAGAACACCTCATCCAAGGGTCCTGATAATATAACAGGTTACCTAATTATCAGTGCTAAATATGACCTATCTGAACCCCTGCATAACTTCATAATCTAAATCTCTAAACTGGTTACATTCCTGAAGCATGAAAAACAGCTGTTGCAATCCCATTACAAAAAGGTGGCCCAACTGCAGACCCTGGCAAATATGGACAAATTAGTTTCACTAGCCTCATCTGCAAAGCTGCGGAGACCATTATCTCAGACCTCAATAACCTGGACAGTGAAAATCTTTTAGCTCTGGACCCTCATCAGTTCAGCTTTGCCAAAGGAATTTTAACCTCTTTAACCTCATTAATGTATTTGAAAAGTAATCAAAGTAGTGGATAACAGTTATGCAGTGCATACAGGTTATCTGGACCTGACCAAGACCATTGACACTATTCTCCATGCAGACATTATTGAAAAACTTGTAAAGATGAATATAAATCCTTATATTATGAGGTGGAAAGTTAACTGGTTGTCTTACAGAACCCATACAGTTAGACTCACAGATGACAGTTTGCAAAGCAAAAAATAGTTATTAATGTTGCGGAACAGGGTTTAGTGTCAGGTCCTCTCTTATTTGACATGTGTTTTTCAGATCTTCAGGCCAACACTCTTGGCTTATGGTTATCTAACTTTGCAGATGAATGTAAATTAAGTATTGTTATTCAGTTTTCTACTGACTCACAATTGCTACAATGTGGGTTAGACCATGTTAACAATTGGTGCAAGGACAATGATTAAAAGTAATGTCTTTTGGCTTTTCCCGGTTAAGGGTCGCCGCAGCAAAACTCCGGTCTGCTAATGATTGGCAGTGGATTTTTACGGTGCAAGTTGCCAGCCCGATGTCCAACCTTCAAGGAAGGCAGACCAATTCACGCATGTACCTACCTGCATGTCTTTAAATGTCACTCGACCACAGGGAGGACATACAGACTCCACACAGAAGGTGAAGAATTGAATGGGAGAACCTCTTGCTATGAGGCAACAACGCTAACTGCTGCACCACAAGACAATGATTACATGCAAAAAATGTAACATAGTTAATTTTGATAAATAAAATATTTTCATCTACCATATGCAAACTTAGATAACTGTAAGGCATTTAGTCATTCTTGTTGATAATTTCTTATAAGATGATCAATGTGTCTCTGCAGTAGTTCAGAAAACTTTCTCTCACAGTCATCTAATTTCCAAAGTCAATTCAATCAGATCAAAAGAAGATTTAATAACCATTTTCTCATACCACCTCATCAGACTCATTATGGAATATAATGCAACTTTTGGCACATGCTTGTCTAAACAATATCACTCAGTATGAGAGACCTCTGAGATTCAGAACTCAACAGACTCAAAAATCTTAGTTATCAGGACAGACTGGCAGCCATCTTTCTGTACTCAGTGTGTCACAGACTCCTCCATGGAGATCTGTGTCAAGCATTTTAAGCCATGAAAGATACAGCCCTTGTTGACATCCTATTCCTTCACAGACCAAATGATACTTCAAGTGCCCAGTTATCTAAACCTTCAGCAGCAGATAAATAAGACACAATGATATGATAGATTCATATGCCGGCATATTCGTCACCTCTGGAATAAACTTTTATTGCATGCCAAATAGAGTAGCACCTTTCTAACATTCAAGGTAAACCTAGGTACTTCAATGTGCAGCCTCAGATTCTCTCCATGTATATTTTGTCTTGTCTTCCTTGAGGCTAGAGTGAACTTTTCCAATGAAAATAACTGCAGGTGTGATTGCCAACAAGGATTCACGCATTTTGGGAGATTCCTCACTTCTTCAAGTTTGTGCAGCCATAGAGTGTGTAAATATATATATATATATATATATATATATATATATATATATATATATATATATATATACACACACACACACACACACACACATATATATATATATATATATATATATATATATATATATATATATATATATATATATAAATTTGGGGGAGAGTGGGGAGCTTATCCCCTTGCAAAAAATGCTTAAAGCTAAATGTTTTGCCCTTCTGTAATTCAGGCATTATTTTGGGTATTTTGGATGATCGGCCTTCTGATAGTCATTGATTCATAGTAAAGCAGTGCACTATCTATAAATTGGAGTAGTTATTGTCATAATTTACACGCATATTACACATGAACTCTGTTACATTGCCCCTTTAATTACTCCAAAACATTACACTGCCTGTTTAATTACTCCAAAGCATCACATTGCCCTTTTAATTACTCCAAAACATTAAACTCTTCCCTCCCTTAATTACTTCAAAAATAAGGAGTAATATGGTGCAAGACTTCAGAATTCTACCCTGGGTCTCATACATCTCTACATTATACACATATCTGTTGCCATACTTCTGTGGATAATGCACTTTGCATCTGTAAACCTCAAAAGAGCAAGTCTAGACTCCTTTCCCTAGCATATATGCATGATTATACATGCTTATGATGTAATATTTTCCAAAGGATTTAATGACATTTCTGCCTCAATAATGGACTCAAAGTACAGTTTAAAGGCATTATAGGTTCATAGGTTCATAGGTTCATACTAGACTATCTGCCCTAGGGCATTTATAAGCCTAGGCAGAGTGTGTTTGGCTTTCACCACCCATTTTAAATTAATTTTGCTATGCCCTTTTTCGAGGTTAGTATACTGTGCCTCTGTCTAACAGTGACACAGAAGTGATACCCGGGGTAAACCTATAATCTCCCATCCACTCATCAAGATTCCTCTTGAAGAGGGTCAATGAGGGACTCTGCCTAACCTGGACTGGAATTTTATTCCAGAGTGAAGGGAGCCTCTGGGTTATGAATCTGTCCCTCCAGCATGTCCTATTTATTTTAGTGCTGAGGTTCAAGTCTCTCGAGCGCGTAGCTCAATGGGATTTGGATTTTCTGAGGTGCAGCATGTCCATTAATTCCAGGTTGGACATGGCTTTATATGTCAGGCACAGATCGCCTCTGAGCAGGTGGTATGCCACTGAGTAGAGCTGGAGTTTCTTTAACCAGGCAGCATATGGCATCTGTTTGAACCCTTTGATCCTCTTGGTGAGGTACTTTTGGGGTCTTTCCAGTTGCTGCAGGTGTCTGGTAAGGTACATCCCAAAAGGGCATTGTACTCAATTATGGGCCTGATGAGGGATGAGTAAAGAGGCACGATGACCTCCCTGATCTTGATGTGAATCCCTTCATGATTAGGTGGGCTATATAAAATGTTTTTCTAACCACTTTGGCCACGTGGTTGTCAAATGAGAGATTGCTATCAACTTGGGTCCCCAGGTCCCTAATTACTTCTTCCATACTTAATGGATTACCACCTATGTGGTAATTTGTGGGCACTTTGTTTTTGCCAAAGGGGATGACTATACACTTTTTGGCGTTTAGCTTGAGGCCATGACTCTGGCACCAGTTGTCTGTTTCTATTAGGCCCTTTTGGAGGATGGTTGTGTCAGCTGGAGAGTTGATTATGGTGCCCAGTTTGCAGTCATCTGCAAACTTGGTCAGCCACAGTCCTTCCATGTTGGCCTGTACCTCTGAGAAATATATACCGAACAAGAGAGGTCCCAGGACTGAGCCTTGTGGGACACCACTTGTAACTGGTTTGGAGTCTGACATGGCTCCAGCAATTCTAACCATGTGGGTTCTGTCTTTGAGCCAGTTTGCAACCCATCTAGTGACATAGGGGTTTATATTTAAGCTGGTGAGCTTATCTATAATGCCCGAGTGGGGTATTGTATCGAAGGCTTTTGCGAGGTCCAGGTAGGCTGTGTGGACCACCTTCCCCTCGTCAATGGCCTTGGTGACTGTTTCAAAGAAATCGACCAGGTTTAAGAGGCAGGATCTGCCCTTAACAAAGCCAAACTGGGTAGGATCCAGTGTCTGTAGGTCCCCAATATCTTTATTTATGAGGTCCATGATGATCCTTTCCATAGCTTTGCAGACCAAGCTAGTCAGGCTTAGGGGGCGATAGTTTCCAGGATCAGTTGAGGCACCACCTTTGTGGAGAGGGACCACTGTTGCTGTATGCCACTCTTTGGGTACATATCCTGTAGTAAGGCTGAGACTGAATAGTAGTTTTATGTTTGGGTTTAGCTCTTCTTGGAGTTCATGTAGGATGCAGCCCGGGACACTGTCTGGTCCCATTGATGCTGTGTTTTTTGCTTTGGAGAGGGCGGCTCATACCTGAGCATCTGAGATGTCAGGGGGGCAACACACTGCTGGGATAGATATTTTCCCTTTTGGTGGGGGGGGGAGTTTGCACTGAACCTGTCAGCTAGGATGTTGGCAATGTCTGTGGGTCTGGTGTATTTTTTGTCATTTTGGACTAATTCTGAGCATATCTGGGAATTCCCACCCAAGTTCCTGACATAACTAAAGAAAGCCTTGTGATTATCCTTAGTGTCCTATGCAATTTTTCTCTCTAAGCTGGCCTTAGACGATTTTATGATTGCCCGTAGTTTTTTGCTAATACTGATCAGAGATGCCTTCCCATTTGGGGATTTTGCTCTATCATGTAGTAGCTTCCTCCTTCTATTGTATAGTTTGTTTATGGCTGGGGTCCACCAGACAGGACGTCTGTCTTTGGAGGATTGGGTCTTCATTGGGATTGCATGATCCATGCATTCCTGAAGGTGTTCATAGAATGCGTTTATAAAGGATTCTGTGGTCTGGGCCGTATTTTCCACAGGCCCAGGGGCTTTGAAGGATTCCACCTCGGTTTTGAGGAGTGTGAAATTTGCTTTAGAGAAGTTTTTCACTGTGGTTTTCTGGGCAGGGGGTGGGGTCGGGATGTGAATATCCAGTGAGATTAGCTTATGGTCTGATCTTACCATGAGGGATACACTTCTGGTCTGGAGCATAGAGTCCCCATGTTGGTGATGATCAGGTCCAGTATGTTTTCCCCTCTTGTGGGAGTGGTAACAAGTTGTTCCATAGCATTTCAGTTTATAAATTCTAGGAACCTTTGGGGTAGGGTGTTGGAGCTAGAGTAATGCTCCCAGTCTATGTTTGGGTAGTTGAAGTCGCCCAATATAATGGTGTTTGGAGAGACCTTCATATTTTCCAGTGTTCTCAGGAAGGCCGAGTGGGGTTCCTGGCTTTGGGAGGGTGGTCTGTAGCAGGCTATAAACTGAAAGGCAGTTTTGCCCACTGTCAGTTGTACATGGATAGTCTCTGATGCTTCGTGCCATGCCACCAACCTGGAGGTGTGGGTATCTTTGACGGATATTGATACTCCCCCTCCTTTTGTGGTTCAGTCCAGGTTTTGGGGCCAAAAAGCATAGTATGAGGTATAACCTGGTAGTGCTGAGGTGCTCTCAGGAGCCTTGAACCAGGTTTCTGTTACTGCACAGATATCAATGTTCCCCATGCTAAGGAGAGTTTTGAGTGTGTGCATCTTGAGGTTTAGACTTCTGGCATTGAGTAGCATTACTCTTAGTTTCTTATCCCTTGTGATACCTATGGAGGTGGGTTTGTCTTTTGAGCCTTGCCTAAAAAAGGCACTATAGGGGTGGCAAGAGCCTTTGCCAATATCCAAAAGCCCAGGGGTGACAGGTGCAAGCCGTCCCTAGCGAAGCATCATGGCTTGTCGAGCATGTCATCCCAGGCTGACAGGCATTGGATCCCATTTGAATGACACCAATACTTAAGCCAGTTGTTGAAATTGATCATCTTGTCTTCATATTGTGGCATCATTCTTGGTGAGGGTAAGATGCTACTCAAGGTCAGGGTCATACCGGCCTGGGCTACATGCTCAGAGAGCTCCTCTATGTCTCTTTTCATGTAGTCCAGGGAGGTACATCTCAGGTCATTCACACCAGCATGGACAATGACTGAGTCATATTTGTACTTGCCTTGGAGTGACCTGAGTGCTTGTGTTATGTGGCGGATCCTAGCGCCCGACAGGCAGCTCACAGTGACCTTCTCCATGTTCAGCCTGGTGAGCGGGAAGTCAGTGTGCCTGACGATAGAGCCACCTGTTACAAGTGTATCAGGTGTGTTGTTTAGCCTTAAGAGCTGTGACTGTTCGGCACACTGGCTTTGTGAGCTATGTGTTGCATGTGTTTTGTTTTGAGGTAGCGGTTGCTTGAGTGTCTGCTTTGGAGGCCTCTGCTGCTAAGGCAGATTTTTATTTAGAGCCTCCGAGTATGTTTTTGTGTGTTGATGTGTTTGGTTTGCTGTCGTGGTATGTATATGTGAGACTGGAATTGTAGTGAGTGTGGTTTCCTTCTCCTCCTGACTGGTTACACCAGTAATGAGTTGAGAGAGTTTAGCCTCCAGTTTGGCTATATGGTTGCATCTCTCACATGTGTTGGAATTTGTTGGGACCAGAGAGGAGATTGACAACTGACCTTTGGACATGCTAGAATAGTATTAGGAATTCCTTTATAATTGAAAAAAGGGGCCAATGGGGAACAAGGTACTCAAGGGGAGTTTGTGAGGGTGTAGTGCTTTTAATTTTTTAGTGCTGACTTATATAATTGCTTTAGTGAGCAAGTGTCAGGCTTTAGAGTAGGAATAGGGTGTTTATTATGAGAACTAGATCAGTTCTAAGGGAAAAGTGAAGAGCAGACTTTATGGAGCCGAGAATGGTTTAAACCCAATTAAGCGGCACTGCCCGATTCTGTACTATGCGCAAAATCGCACAAAGCCACGCTAAAGCGGGTTTTATAAAGGGGGACTTGAAAGAGCTAGAAATTGGCCCAAAGCGGCCAATAGACTACCAGATTCTTGTGCTGGGAACACTCCTCCAGGGATAGATAGGCTGCTCTAAGCTCCCCACTGCCACTGGTGAACAAAGAAGCCTCCCTTTATCCAAGAAAGGAAATGGGCAACACAGGAACTTTCCAAAAGCCCAGAATACAGCAAAGCCTGTATTTGGACTACTCTAGGTCAGGAAAGATGGGAAACAAGGATCATTTTTTTTTGTTTTTTTTCTTTTTTTTGCAACACACAGCAGGAAAATGCAATAAATATGTAACACAAGCTAGCGCACTTGAGTGTGTAGCCTCAACAGCTAAATGCAACAAACAGGACAAACTTTAAAAGTGCAGGTGCAAAAACAACTTTAAACAGTTTAAAACAGTTCAGGAAGAAGAAATACTTGCAGTTTAGCTAGATTGGACAGTCGCCCAGGTAGTAGCAGGAAAAAAACACTTTTATCAGGTTAGCAGTCGCTGTTTTAGCCTCTCTGCTTCTAGCACCACTCTGCAGGACCATGAGGAGCTTGGCTGAGTAGTAACAAGCGCAAAAACCGCGCCAAAGTGGGCATTATACAGGGGGACTTGAAAGAGCTAGAAATTGGCCCAAAGCGGCCAGTAGACTACCAGATTTTTGTGCTGGGAACACTCCTCCAGGGATAGATAGGCTGCTCTAAGCTCCCCACTGCCACTGGTGAACACAGAAGCATCCCTTTATCCAAGAAAGGAAATGGGCAACACAGGAACTTTCCAAAAGTCCAGAATACAGCAAAGCCTGTATTTGGACTACTCTAGGTCAGGAAAAGCGGAAAACAAGGATCATTTTTTTGTTGCATTTTTTTTTTTGCATTGACTTTCACAAGAATAAAATAAGATGATAGCAAACTACTTTTCTAATCTGTGTAATTTTTTTTCTTTTGAAGTATCTATATCAAAGCAGTTGCGTAAACCAACATTTTTATATTTTTTAGAATTTTACTAAAGTAAAATATTTATAATCCAGTTTAGTAACTTTTATAATCATTGTTCTAAGATTTAAACTTGGAAATGAAGCTTGTCTGTAGGAATGATATACAATGCCTAATGGAAATGGATTGTGTGAGATAGTACATATAGATTAAAATATTTGGCAAGTACAGACTGAAATGAAAACAGTGGCATTTGATGCTGACCCACTCTTCTGAACTGTGGCTACCTGTAAAATAATGCATCTAAAATAACTATTTCAATTTTGAATCTTAAGATGGATTTCCTTGCATCAGAAATTGAACATGCCTTTGTAAGTCATGGTGCTGAACTTCTTAATTAACTGCATTTAGCTTCTTGCTCGGCATCTTTAACTAAGACTAAAAACTGTTTAATTAGTTTGGCATAATGTTTTTGATATTTTCCAAATTCACGTTCAAGTTCAAATTTATTGCAGTGCTTTTAATAAAGCACTGCTACAATATAAGAAATAATATAATATAAAATAGCAATTAAAAATATGACTTGCTACAAACTACATAAAATTCTCTTCACACCAACATATGTTAATTCAAATAAATATGTTTTCAATGCCAGTTTGAAGCTAGCCAGGGAGGAATATTAACAAAGGTACTGAAGTAGTGACCTCCACAGCTTTGGGGACCTGGTAAAAGAAAAATCTATGGCTCATATTGAAAAGGTTGGCCCATGGAATTATTAGCAGCGCTTAGTTACTAACTGCACAGGGCAGTAGGGCATGATAAGTGGCGCAGTGGTGCAGTGGTATCATTGTTACTTCACAGCAAGAAGTTACCTGCCTCGATTCTTGGCTTGGGTGCCTTCTGTGCAGAGTCGGTATGTCCTATCTGCATTTGTGTGGGTTTCCTCCCACATTAGAAAGACATGTATTTCTCCCTGGGCCTCTGCTGAAAATTCACTTTGCTCCCAGTCGGACTTTCCTGGTTAAATTAATTCAGAAAGCAAGGAGGGACCCAGTTCACGAAGATACTAATACTAGAGTGATGAAGATGATCTTTTACCAGATGGAGAGTCAGTGCAAGCTACACAAAACAGGTATAATGTGTTGGTAATGAGATGTACCAGTGAGTAACCTGGCCCCAGAATTCTGCACTAAATGTAACCAGTCATGTTCAGTACTATTAAGAAGTCCCACATACACAGCATTGCAGTACTCCAGTCTGGAAGAGACCAAGGCATGAACAACATTAGGGAGATTTATGGAACTAGGTGTTTAATCCTGAAGATGTTTCTTGATGAAAATAAAATGTCTATATTACAGCTGACACCTGATCCAGTAGAGTAAGCTGTGAGTTAAGAATAATACCGTGATACCTCACCTTACTGATAAAATCCAACCTATCACTGCCATGCATAACATAATTTGGTAAAGGTATAGCAGATGAATTTCACAGAGCTGAGATAACAGTCAAGGCTTCAGTCTTGTTGGCGTTCATTTTCATTCAGTATTTAGTAAACTGGGTCTGATCCTGTTTGGGCATCCTGCAAGACTACTACAGCACCAGAAATGAGAAAGAGAGACTTTTAGTGTTAACTGCAAGTACTTTTTGCTGAAATTTCTAATTTTTGCTGATTTTGGTTGTTTTTATTACCTGCACTTCTCAGAAAGCTTAAAAAGTAGACTAGCTACTTATTTCACTGTATTTCTGCCTGTAAGCCATTTTCCAGTTGTGCACTTGCCTTACTTTATTTAAAAGTTTAAATTTTCAGATTTCTAATTTTGCAAAGTTTTAATTGAGTTTACGTTTCTGGGCTATACACTCAAGTGCATTAGCCTTTCTGTGCTTATTTATTGTATAACTACATTGTTTAGCCTGATTTAACCAAAAAAAAATTAAATTCTATCTTGTTTCCTAATTTCCCACCTTTTCTAACCAGAGTAGTCCAATTTCCAGGCTTTGCTGGTTTCAGGACTTTAGTTTCAGTGTTCAGAGCTATCCAGACCTTGCTGTGATAGAGGGAGATCCTACTGCTTACCAGTGAGAGTGGGAGCATTGCACTGCCTAACACTAAAGGAGTGATTTCCATCTCTGAAACTGCAATTTTATTAGCCATTTTGGGCTGATTTCTATCCCTTTCAACTTTCCAGCATAAATACGTGCATTTGTGCACCGCAGGGCTAAGGTTAAACTATTTCCCGTGCCAGAAAGTCTGCTCTTCGAATTTTCCTTTAGAACTAGCTAGTTTATCAGCAGTAGCACTAAAACCTGTATAACTGTGACTATCTCTTGCTCTAAAACTCACTAAAAAACAGTAGGAAACCTTAATCTGTTACAAGCACTCACCTCTCCTTGGTAATAAGGAGAAAATAGTTATAGGCACTAGACAGCCTACAATTGCAAGTACCTTGCCAAAAAGTAAGGGAAAACAGCTCTTGTACTACAAAAAGAAAGCACCTAACCAGGCATGTCCAAGGGTCAGCTTCCAGTGATTTCTTCTGTCCACCTGGTGAATCTGGGCATACTGGGGCAATGCAGCAATTGCCTCATGTACACAGACAGCCCCCTTCTCCTACCACCAAACACTACAACCTGCGAGAGATGCACTTACATAGCCAAACTGGAAGCAAAGCTCTCTCCAGCCAAGATTGTGCTAGACAGTCAAGAAGAAAGTTAACACCTACACAACACCTCAAACAACACATAGTCCTTCAAAACCCACACCACCAAAACCCACACATAGCAACACAAAACCCACATATGCGGAGGCTCTTAACATTAACCTGCCCAAGCAACAAGGACCTCTGAAGCTGAAACGCAAACAAACACCACCCCCAAACACAACCAAAGCATCACATAGCTCACAACACCAGTGTGCCACCCAACAGCAGCCCCCTAAGGCAAGACAACTTATAGGTTCATAGGTAGGTACTGGGCTATCTGCCCGAAGGCATATATTATCCCAGCCACATTGTGCGGTATTCACCGCCCCTTTGGTTAGTTCCCTAGGCCCTTGATCTAGCAGCTAGTACCCTTGGCCCATATCTAGTAGAACTGTTGGTATGATCCCTGGTGTGAATTTTCTGTTACCCATCCACTCGTCAAGGTTCCTCTTGAAGAGTGATAGTGAGGGGCTTTGTCTTATGTAGATCGGGACCTTGTTCCATAGCAAGGGAAGTCTTTGCAATGGGAATCTATCCCTCCAGCATGTTCTAGTCATTGTTGTGCTGAGGTTTATATCCCTAGAGCGTGTAGCTTGAGTGGATTTGGTTTTGCTAAGATGGAGCATGTCAGACAGAGATCGCCTCTGAGAAGGCAGTATGCAACAGAGAAAAGCCTTAGTTTTTTCAATCGTGCTGCATAGGGCAACTGTTTGAGGCCAGTAATCCTCTTAGTGAGGTACCTCTGTGGAGATGCCTAGCCAGGTACATTCCAATTGGTGCATTGTACTCAATAATGGGTCTGATGAGGAAGAGTAGAGGGGCACCACTACATCCTTAGATCTTGATGCGAACCCTTTCGTGATCAGATGGGTCACATAGAAGGATTTTCTAACCACCTTGGCAACATGGTTATCAAAGGAGAGCTGACTATCTACTTGGGTCCCTAGATCCCTTATTACTACTTCAGATTTCAGGGGGTTACCTCCTATGTGGTAGTTTGCGGGTACTCTGTTTTTTCCAAATGGGGATTACTATGCATTTTTTAGCATTTAGCTTGAGACCATGGCTTTGACACCATGCATCAATCTCATTAAGGCCCTTCTGGAGGATATCCATGTTGGCCGGAGACCCTATTATAGCACCCAGCTTGCAGTCATCCGCAAACTTGGTCAGCCACAGCCCTTCAGTGCTTACCTGTACTTCTGAGAAGTATATGCCAAACAGGAGGGGCCCCAGGACAGAGCCCTGAGGCACACCGCTCATTACTGGTCTGGATTCGGACATAGACCTCGCTACTCTTACTTTGTGGGATCTGTCTGAGAGCCAGTTTGCGATTCATCTTGTGACGTAAGGGTTTATGCCCAGGTTGGTGAATTTATCAATAATACCCGAATGGGGGATGGTGTCAAATGCTTTAGCAAGGTCAAGGTAAGCCGTGTGTACCTCCTTTCCCTTATTTATAGCCTGAGTAACTGTCTCAAAGAAGTCCACCAGGTTCAGGAGGCATGATCTGCCCTTGACGAAGACGAACTGTGTGGGGTCAAGTGTTTGGAGGTTCCCAATCTCTCCATTTATGAGTTCCATAATGATTTGCTCCATTGCCTTACAGATCAGACTGGTCAGGCTTATTGGTCAGTAGTTCCCAGGGTCAGTTGTGGGATCACCCTTGTGCAGCGTTGCTGTGCGCCACTCTGTGGACACATATCCTGTCGAGAGGCTGAGACTGAACAGGGTATTCAGATGCGGGGTTAATTCATTCTGGAGCTCGCGTATGACACAGCCCGGGACACCATCTGGCCACATGGAGGCAGTGTTTTTAGCTTTAGATAGAGCCTTATTAACCAACATATCAGTAATAATTGGAGTTACAAAATCCCCTGGAATAGTAATAGGCCCTGTAGGTGGTGAGGAGGGGAGAGAAATTTGCACTGAACCTGTCAGCCAAGATGTTGGCAATGCCAGTGGGGTCAGTGTATTTTGTTTCATTTTGTACTAGCTCAGAACAGACCTGAGCGTTGCCATTTAGGTTTTTGATGTAGCCATAGAAGGCCTTATGGTTATCCTTGGCATCCTTGGCAACTTTCTTTTCAAAATTGGCTTTAGTTGACTTGATGAGAGCCCTCAATTTCTTACTAAAGCTGATCAGAGATGATTTTTCTACTTGAGATTTGGCCTTTTTTTGTATAAGTCTCCTCCTTTTATTGTATAGTTTGTTTATGGCCGGGGTCCACCAGACTGGTTTCTTCTTGCTTGAGGAAGGAGTCTTGGTTTTATTTGGGATAGCAAGGTCCATGCAATCCTGAAGATGTTTATAAAGTGCCTTGGTGTAGGATTCTGCATCCTGGATATCATTATCCTTCTGCAAGGGAATAGTGAAGCTTTCCACTTCTGACTCAAGTAGTTTGAAGTTTGCTTTGGAAAGGTTTTTTACGATGGTTTCTTTAAATGGGGGAGGTGGAAGGGTGAGGCTGTCTAGGCTTACCAGTTTGTGGTCTGATCTGACCAGAGAGGGAGTGATAACGAGTGTGGTACAATGGGCGCCCATATTTGTGATGACTAAATCCAATATGTTGTCCCCTCTAGTGGGAGAACATACCAGTTGTTCAAGGGCATTTGAATTTATAAATTCTATGAACCGCTGGGCATAGGAGTTAGAACATTGGTAGTTCGCCCATTCTATACCAGGGTAGTTGAAATCACCCAAAAGTATGGTGTTGGGTAGGACCTTTATATTTTCCAATGCCTCAAGGAATGCTGAATGAGCATCTTGGGACATGGTGGGCGATCTATAACAGGCTATGACTTGAAATGTGGTTTTGCCTGCTGATATTTGCACATGGATGATCTCTGGGGCATCATGCTGCGCCACTAACCTGGAGATGTTGGTATCCTTGATGAATATGGATACACCTCCGCCCTTTGTACTGCGATCCGGTAACTGAGGCTGGAAGGTATGATATGAATTGTAACCTGGTAGTGCTGGGGTGCTCTCTGGAGCCTTGAACCAGGTTTCCGTCACTGCACAAACATCGATTTTCTCCATACTGAGGAGTGTCTTGAGTGCGTGCATTTTGAAGTTGAGACTTCTGGGGTTGAGTAGCATTACCCTTAGTTTTTGGTTACCTGTGCTGGTTACAGTGGTTGGTTTGTCCTTTGAGCCTTGCCTAAAAAAGGCACTATGGGGATGGCAAGAGCCTTGGCCAGTATTCGAAAGCCTAGGGGTGACAGGTGCAAACCATCTCTGGCGAAACAGCAAGGCTTGTCTATCATGTCATCCCAGGCCGACAGACACTGGATCCCCTTAGAATGACACCAGAAGCTTAGCCAATTGTTGAAATTGATCATTTTGTCTTTGTATTGTGGTATCATTCTAAGTGAAGGTAGTATGCTACTCAAGGTCAGGGTCATACCATCTTGGGCTACATGACCAGAGAGCTCCTCAATGTCTCTTTTCATGTAGTCCAGGGAGGTATGTCTTAGATCATTCACACCAACATGTACAATGACAGCATCATACTTGTACTTGTTCTGAAGTGACCTAAGTGCCTGTGTTATGTGGTGGATCCTAGCACCCGACAGGCAGCTGACAGTAACCTTTTCCTTGTTCAGCCTGGTGAGTGGAACATCTGTGTGCCTTACTATAGAGTCTCCTATTACTAGCGTGTTGGGTATGGTGTTTTGCCTTAGGGGCTGTCATGAGGCACACTGCTGAGGTGAATTATGTGTTTTCTGGATTGTGTTTGGAGGTGCAGGTTGCTTGCTTGTCTGCTTTGGAGGGCACTGTTTCTTTTTCAGATTGGTACCTAGTGCCTCCGAATATGTTTTTGTGTATTTATGTGCATGTTTTGCTGGTGCTTGTTTTGCAGATCCATGTGTGACTGGTGTTGTGATGCTAGTGTGTCTCTTCTCCTCTTGACTGTCTGTTACAGTCATGGGTTGAGAGTGCTTTGCCTCCAGTCTGGCTATGTATTTGCACCTCTCACAAGTATTTGTGTCTAGAGGTAAGAGGAGAGGGTTGTCTGTATACATAAGGCAGTTGTGACATTGCCTGAGGATGCCCAATTCCACCAGATGAACTGGAGAGTACACCTGAAGCTGACCTCTGGACATGCTTGGAACAGTAAATTTCACTTGTCTTGCGGACAATCGAGGGTCTTATGCTGTATTATAATAGTGCTGTCTAGGAGATTTGGAAAATAATAGTGCTGTCTAGGAGATTTGGACAAGTGCTGATTTGGGTTATGCAAGTGCTGCAATAAGAGCAGTTGATCTGAAGCACTTGAGTTGAGGCTTGCCTAGTTCTAAGGGAAAACTTGCAGTGCAGACTTTGTGGAGCCAGGAATAGTATACCCCAGCTAACCGGTGCTGCTCAACGCTGCTCTGTGCGCAAGACCATGCAAAAAAGAGAGTTGCAGGGTTTTAAGAGAGAGAGATCAAGGAGTTTGGAATTGATCCAAAATGGCCAATAAAACTACAGTTTCTAGGCAGTAACCACTCCTACAGGGACAGGCAGGCTGCTCAGTGTTAACCACTGCCACTGGTGAACACAGAGACTTCCCTTTAGCCCAAGTAAGCACTGGCCTCCAAGAAACTTACAAACAGCTCAGAACAGCAACTCTGTAACTGAACTTTTTTTAAAATTATAGAAAGTGGGAAAATAGCAATATTTTTTGTTTTTTGTTTTTGTTTAAGGATAGCAGAGACACACAAGTAGCAAACTAGTCAGAACAGTGCAATAAATGACCCCAACATGTGTGTGCTAGGTCAGAGGCAGGTAAAATGCAATTTTATGAAAAAAACACTTTAGTCATAGGTGACTCTATAGTCAGGCACACTTATGTCCCACTCACCAGGCTGAACAAGGAGAAAATTACAGTTAGTTGCCTGTTGGGTGCCAGGATCTGCCACATAATGCATGCACTTAAGTCACTCCACAACAGGTACAAATATGATTTTGTCATTGTCCATGTTGGAGTGAATGACTTGAGATGTACCTCCCTGGACTACATGAAAAGAGACATGGAAGAGCTCTTGGATCATGTAGCTTAGGCAGGTATGACCCTAGCCCTGAGTAGCATCCTGCCATCGCCCAGAATGATACCACAGTATAAGGACAAAATGATTGACTTCAATAATTGGCTAAGCGTCTGGTGTCATTCAAAGGGGATCCAGTATCTGTCTGCTTGGGACGACATGATCAACAGACTACGATGCTTTGCCAGAGATGTTATGCACCTGTTGCCCCTGGGATTCAGGTTACTGGCTAAGGCTCTTGACACCTCTATAGTGCCTTTTTTAGGCAAGGTTCAAAGGACAAAACTACCACCGTAATGGGTACAAGCAAGCAAAATCTGAAGGTACTGCTTCTCAATGCTAGAAGTCTAAACCTCAAGATGCACTCTCTCGAGGCTCTCCTAAAAATGGAGAACATCGCTATATTAGCAGTAACTGAGACCTGGTTCAAAGCTCCAAAGCGGACTCCTGCAATACTAGGCTACAACTCATACCACACTTTTCAGCCACCAAATCAGGACTGAAACACTAAAGGTGGAGGAGTGTCCATATTCACCAAGGATATTCACACCTCCAGGCTGGTTGCCCAACACAATGCATCTGAAATTCTCCAGGTGCAACTAACACTAGGTAAGACTGCAATACAAATTATAGATTGCTACAGATCCCCCACCATGCCCCAGGATTCTCATTACACCTTTCTAAACATCCTGCAAAATATTAAGATACAACCAAACACCCTAGTACTGGGTGATTTCAATTACCCTGCCATTAACTGGGAAAACTACTCCTGTACCAACACCTTTGCTCAGTGGTTCTTGGAATTCATAAATTCCAATGCCCTAGGGCAACTAATTCATAGTCCCACCAGGGGTACCAATATTCTAGACCTGGTCATTACCAACATGGGAGATCAATGCTCCACACCAGTGATCACCCCCTCGTTGGTCAGATCAGACCATAAGCTAATCACCCTTGACATCCACATCCCATTCCCACCCCACCCCCTTTAAGGAATCCTCTGTAAAAACTTCTCCAAAGCCAACTTCATGCTTCTCAAGTCAGAAGTAACAAACTTCATGACACCCATGCAGATGGGAACTGGAAGTTCAACTGCTGAATTCTACACTAAGGTGCTGTATGAGCACATTCACTTGTGCATGGATTGAGCCATTCCAAATAGAACCAAGACGCTGTCATTTAAAAAAAGGAAGCCAATCTGGTGGTCCCCTGCCATAAACAAGCTGTACAACAGAAGGAAGAAACTGTTGCAGAAAAGAGGAAGAACCCAGGATTCAAAAAACTCCCTCACCAGCCTCAGTAAAAAGCTGAGATCCCTCATAAAAATCTTCCAAAGCTAGTTACGAAAACAAAATTGCCAAAGATTCCAAAGACAACCACAAGGCATTCTATAGCTATGTGAAGAATCTAAATGGCAATACTCAGATCTGCTCTGCGCTACAGCAGAATGGCACTAGATATACTGATCCCAAGGATATTGCCAATATCCTGGCAGATAGATTCAGTGCCAACTTCACCCCCCCTCTCACCCCCTAAAGGGCCCATGTCAATACCGAAAGAATCCCAAATTCTGGTAATCACAGCCACTCAGGTAAAAACCGTTCTGTCCAAAGCCAAGAATACAGCATCCATGGGACCAGATGACATCGTGGGCTGTGTACTGCAGGAACTACAAAATGAACTGGAACCTCCCCTATGTGTCATGTTTAATCATAACCTCACCTCAGGCTTCGTGCCCACAGAGTGCTGCACAGCTGTAGTCATCCCACTCTACAAGAGGGAATCCACTTTGGATCCCAGGAACTACCGTCCCATCAGTCTGAGGAGCCTGATCTGCAAGGCCATGGAATGTATTATCATGGCACTTATAAACAAAGACATTGGCAACCTTCAAACACTGAACTCCATCCAGTTTGGGTTTGTGAAGGGCCAATCTTGCCTCCTGAACCTGATCGACTTCTTTGAATCAGTCTCCAGAGCCATGGACGAGGGTAAGGTGGTTCACATAGCCTACTTGGACCTTGCCAAGGCTTCCGACACTATCCCCCACTCTGGAATCATAGATAAACTTACTAAGCTGGGCATTAATCCCCATGTCACTCGATTGGTTGCAAACTGGCTTGCTGACAGAGCACACATTGTAAAAGTAGTCGACTCCAAATCCAGCTCCAGACAAGTGACAAGTGGTGTACCGCAGGGTTCTGTCCTGGGACCACTATTGTTTGGTATCTACTTCTCTGAAGTACAGGCCAACACTAAGGGACTCTGGCTTACAAAGTTCGCAAATGACTGCAAGCTGGGAGCTATTACTGAATCCCCAAATGATGTGGATATACTACAAAAGGGCCTTACCGAAACAGATGCCTGGTGCCAGAGCAATGGGCTCAAACTAAATGCCAAAAAATGTATAGTTGTCCCCTTTGGGAAAAAACACGTACCTGTAAACTACCACATAGGTGGCAGTACACTAAACACCGAAAGTGTGATAAGAGACCTAGGGACACAGATGGACAGTGGTCTCACCTTTGATAACCACATAGCCCCAACAGTTAGAAAATCCTTCTACAAGGCACACCTCATCACTTAAGGGCTTTTCATCCAGAAAAAAGGAAGTCATTGTCCCTCTGTACTCATCCCTCATTAGATCCATTATAGACTGCAATGCCCTGTTTGGTATGTACCTCTCAAGATATCTGCAACAACTATAAAGGCAGCAGAAAATAACTCACAAAAAGAATCACAGGCCTAAAACAGATGCCTTATGCTGACCATCTAAAGAAACAGCTATACTCTGTCGCATATCGCCTAGTCAGAGGTGATCTTTGCCTAACATACAAGGACATGTCAAACCCAGAGTTATTGGACATGCTACACTTAAAGAAATCCCAATCCCTCAGAGCCACACACTCCAGGGATCGTAACCTTGTCGTCACGATAAATAGAACATACTGGAGGGATAGGTTCCTGACCCAGAGACTCCCCATACTCTGGAATAGGCTGCCCATACATGTCAGCCAGAGCGCCTCAATGGCCCTTTTCAAGAGAAACCTTGATGATTGGAAGGGAGATAGTAAATTCACCCCGGAGATCACATCAGTAGCCCTGCTAGACAGGGATCCAGGAAAGTAAACATTTGTGGGAAGCACTAGCCAGGGAATGATTATGGCTAGGCTTGTATAGGCCCTAGGGCCAATAGCCTAGTACCTACCTATGAACTTATGAGTGTGAATTGCTTTAAGATCATCAGTTAGGAAGAAGATGCAAGCCATATCTTCTTGGGATAAGGAAACATAGATCTGAGTATCATTTGCATAACTGTGGTAGACCTCTTTCTCATAAAAGATGCCCTAGAGGAAGCATGTACAGAGAATAATAAAAGGCCCAAAACAGAATTTGATGAATTACAAATCCTCCAAAACTTTCTTAAGTAGAGTTATATTTTAAAATAATAAGTCCATGTGTTTTGAAGTGTGATAGTCTTCTCTGTTTGCAAACCCCTTGGTCGTATGTTGTCTGGGTGGCTTGTATATTCTCTTGCTTCACTTCAACTTGCCTTGTTAAAAGGAGTGCCCAAAATTACAACTGCTGACATTTTCAGAAAAGAATGAGTTTCTAGGAGCACCACCATCTGAGCTTCAAGAAACAAAGTTCTTTTAACATATCAGTGCTGACTTCTATTTGTCTTTGCATCACTGGTATATTGTTGTGACATATGAATGTCAACTGTATATATTGTTCATTTTGTTTTGAAAAAAATTGTTTGTAAAATGTCGTTCCTTTGTTTTCAGCTATCACCTCTATTAAATAAACATGACTGAAAATGCAAGATTTAAGAATGCTTGCCAGAAATTTACTAGCACATAAAAATGATTTGTAAACATGATGTGTGCTGCCTAGAGCTATTGCATGGAATAAGTGAATGGACTGTACACATAATATTCTGGCATAGTCTTTGACAAGACCTACTGGCTGAAGTGTTACTGCTCAACAGCAAAGACATGGGTGTGAATCCAAACCCAAAGGGGCATTAAAACATGACTCAGTCAATGACATGTAGAGCACAATGATATTTACCACAAGCGGTGGTGCAGCGGTAGCATTATTGCCTCACAGCAAGAGGTTCTCTCGTTCGATTCTAGGCTGGAGTGCGGGGAGTGTCTTCTGTGTGGAATCTGCATGTCCTCCCCGCAGTTGGGTGGGCATTCAAAAGACATGCCTAAATGGGTGTGCCTTCATTGAAGGTTGACCGTCGAGCTGGCACCTTGGCGTTCGTGAAAATCTACAGCCAATCATTAGCGGACCGGAGTTTTGCTGTGGCGGCCCCTAACCAGGGAAAGCCGAATAACAGCAACAACAACCTGAGCCATGAGGGTGCACCATTGTACTTCTTATTTATTTATTTAGTTAGTTACTTAGGTAGTTAGTAAGTTATGTATTTATTTATTTATTTCAGTTTGGTGACTTGGTAAGTGGACTGGTCAACAGACCCTTTTCAGCCCTGACCAAGGCACCATAGTGCAGGACACAAACAGAAAACTACACATAGACTGACAAATACACAGACAGTATATTAACAAAGTAGAGACAATACATTTGTATGTTATTTACAATTATAAATACAATGAAGATCATTATTATTATTATTATTATTATTATTATTATTATTATTATTATTATTATTATTTGCAGTATGTATAATTTAGGGAGCCATTCAACCAGTGGTCATTTGTTAAAGTATATCTTTACAAGAAAGATGTCACTATAATTTGAGCTGCAAGGGCTAGCCATTGTAATGTCAACAAGGGAATTTGGTTGTCTTAAAACAGTTGTTATTTTAATACATCCCTAAATAAGCAATAAAAAACTACAGCAATAAGCGATAAGCATTCATGCCCCTAAATCAATTTTTATAATGCTGACAAAATGTTCACATCATTGACACTTTTGTATGCATATGTAAAGATATATATGTACATATCAAAATCAAGAAATGTGGCATTAGCTTTACACTGTGCAAAGGTTGTGCAAGGATCACCAGAGGTATGATGGTGCTGTTGGTGTTCCATCTGCTTCTGTGATTCTGATTTGCAGATATACAGTTCAGTTGTTATTGAAAATATGGCATGATGCTGATATAATTTTTGGAGTACTAAGAATAAAAAATGCAAATGTGAATAGTAAACAGAACTACATAATAGGAAGTAGAAACAATTCTAGGCAGGTGATCACAAGGACCGTATGATAGCTATCCATATAGAGCTTTAAGAAGATGCATAGAAATGTTTGTGTCTCCATTTTAACTGAGCAGGGCAGTGTATGACAGCCCTGGTGTAAATTTGTGTGTACTCACCAAGTAATCAATACCACTTTAAATGTAGTCAAACTAGTACTTTGTTTTACCTGTAGTGGTAACTTATTCTATAGGCTGGAAATACTTTGAATCTATTCCTCCATCAAGGTTTGTTTATCTATTGGTATTAATTTAGGTCCCTTGTTCAGGTGTTTGTATTACTACTGGCTTTGTAAATAAACACAAAGTCAAATATTACTGAGTCTTTCATGGTTTAAAAAATGAGACCTAATTCACCTTGGAGCAGCTTGTAGGTTATTGAGTATAAGGAGAGGTGTTCTAATCTGTGGGGTTAGTTAAAGGATCTAAGGCCTTTTAATCCGTGAGGATACTTAAAGGATCTAATCTGTGGGGATAGTTAAAGGATCTAAGGCCTTCTAATCTGTGGGGATAGTTAAAGGATCTAAGGCCTTCTATTCCATTGGGATCTAATAATCCAACTCCGTTCTTTCTTATTTAGTAATTCATGCCACCCTATCTTATTCAGCCCTTTGAAACAAATATGATCTATGGCAGTAAATCTAAATGAAGCAGCAGGATGCTTGAGGGCATGCTTATATAAAGCACTAAAAGGATGACAATTCCTAATATCACTAAAATGTTCAAAGATGCAGATTTTGAATTGTCGGGAAGTTTGACTTATATAAACCGAACCTGTTGACTGGATTGGTATCTGATAAAGACACTATCAGGTTTATTGATTATATTGAATTTATTTTATCTTCAGCCAACAAACCAGGTACTGTTTCTTCACAAACTTTCACATGTATAGAAGCCTTTAACAAGTTGAGAGGAACTATGAAAAAATTACATTCCATTGTTTGGCATTTAAAATTATTGAAAGCATATGAATCTGAAGATTTTTGCTCTTGGGGATTGCATGTATGCATACAGCTGATGAGACATGATATAGATGAAACTTTAACAAAGGACTGATTTAAAGTACAGCAAGTGGCTTCTATGATGTTTGCAAAAACTTTAGTTTCTTTCTATGAGAGACAAGTCTCTAAAATTATGTTAGAAGTCACTAATGTTTGTGAGACTGTAAAAACCTTTTAGATATAAGAACAAATTGCTTTGTTGGCTTCGGGGTTGCAACTTTTGAACAGGAACTACGAACACGTAAGTTTAAAAAGTTTAAGAGATATGCTAAGGATTTCAATCATGGCAAGCCATTCACTTATCAGAAATTGATTAAATTTTAGTAGGACATCAGGGAATATGGTTGTGATCGAGTTCTTCTAAAGGACAAAAGGAAGAGGCCAAGGTTGATTTAAAAACAGGCAGCTACTTCACTGGAAACTTCGGCAGAAGAATCCTCTTCTGCTATAGATACAGATGTGGAATTAATTACGGACTGTCCGGTTTCCAAAAAGAAGAATTTTCCTAACCCTTTACATTTCGAAGAAGGGCCGGACGTAAACAACTCTAAAAGAAGCAACTGCATTAGAAGCGTTAATACAGCTGATGACTCCAAGATAGACACAGCTTCTGTTTTGCATAACATTTTTTTCTGTCACTTTGTCTTTGGCAGAATTAGAGGTGCTGAATGAAGTATTATGTTTTGTACCCACTTATTTCATAGCTGAAGGCATCTTTATTCAGGATGCTATTTCTTTTTGTAGGAGGTTGAATTTATTGTTGTATTTTGATAACAAAAATGATGTAACAAATGAAACATAGTTTACATTTAGAAATTCATCTTTTGCTCCCCCCATGAGCAAATATGTTGCAGTGTTTCAGCAGAATGTACGTAAAGATTTACATTTTAATTTTTCATATAATATGGAGTCCAAGAAAAATCTTTCTCATGCACAATACAATGCCTTACATTCTTTGCAAGATAATCCTAATATTATGATTAATAGTGCGGACAAAAGTGGGGCAGTTGTGGTACAGGATTGATCCCATTATTTACAAGGGTCTCCGGACAATCTGTTTCATATTCCAAGTACGTATAATCCCCCACTTCACCCTTTGTTACAAACATTTGAGCACATTTGGGAATTGGACATTAGAGACTTGGTGAATGATGAACATAAAAGTAAAAACAGGTGTACTTTTAACCCTAGTAAACTAGAATGGGAAAGCCTCATTTGTCTTATTTCACAAAATGTGAGGGTGTGTAAACCAGATAAAGGTGGGGGAATAGTTATTTTGAGTAATGATGACTATGTTCAACATATGAAGAAGGTCCTAGATAGTGCTGCTTATCAATTAAGCTCCCGCAATGAGGTTAATAGGGCCTATAAGTCTGTTAAATGTTTGGTGAATGACCTGTTCATTGATGGTAGAATTGATTTGAACACTCTCAACTATATGTCTTTGGAATTCCCTAGAATTCCTGTTTTGTTCGGTATCCCCAAGATTCATAAAAATTTAGGTGATACCCCTATGAGACCTTTGATTGATGGCTGGAACTCAGCCACTTACTCCTGTGCCAAGGTTGTTGATTCAATTTTGAAAGAATATCTGATGAAAGAAAAACAGGTGTGTAAGGATTCCTTGTCTTTCCTGAGGAAAATTGACAAGGTACAATATAGAGAAGAACAACATTTCCTTACGGTAGACATCAGGGACCTTTACACATGTATTCCCCATTCAATTGGCATAGAGTGGATAGGGTTAATGTTGAAGAAAAACAAAGCAACAACGGCAGAGATTTTGTTAATTATGGAATTGTTATATGTCATTTTGTCTAACAATTTCTTTCTGTTCGACGGTGACTTTTATTTGCAAAAAATTGGTGTAGCCATGGGGTCACTGTGTGGTGTCAGTATAGCGAATTTAGTCATGGCTTACTGGGAAACGGAATTTATTTTCAGTAATATCAAGAATAAAAATTCCATAGTTCTGTATACACGATATCTTCATATTATTTAAAGGAGGTGTCAATCAGGCTAACAGAACAGTAGAATTTTTCAATTAATCCACCAGTTTTTTGGAATTCACTTCAACATTTAATACTGAGGAAATTTCATATTTAGACATTAATCTTAAAAAGAATAGATTAAGCCACTGTTATGTTGCCAAAATTTATAGGAAAAGTACCTATTCCAATGCATTCTTGCATTTTTCTAGTTGTCACCCTTACCATCAAAAACGGTCAGTGGTCAAAGGCCAATTGGTAAGGGCAGCTCGGATTGTTAGTCAAGACAATGATTTCCTTGATGAATGCCTGACACTGAAGAGTATGTTTTTGGGGTGTGACTACCCCAAAAACTTAGCAGATTCATTGATTGACGAAGTAAGTACAAAAAGACATAACAGTTTTTATAAACCTATTTTGAGTGTGAAATATGGGGTTTTAGGTGACCAGCTCGAACAAAGTATTGATGCACTGGATGACCGTCAGATTAATTTAATGAAAGAAAGAACTAACTTCCAACTAAGTTGTGTTACTACATTTAGTTTTGAAAGTCACCTAGTAGTGAAGATTATTAGGAAGAACTGGGGCCTTTTTAGGAACAACCCTACTTTATTTAATAAGTTAGGGACACCCCTAGAGTCATTTTTAGAAAGGGCAGAAATATAAAAAACTTATTAGAACATCAACCCAAAAGGTTATTCAGGTCTGTAGGGATGTTCAAGTGTGAATCATGTAACTTTTGCAGGTATATTGATGTTGGTAGTGAATTTAAAGTAATGACATAAAATTCTCCTTGAAGCAGAGGATCAGTTGCACCTTCAGGTATGTTGTCTATCTAGCCAAATGCCAATGCTGTGCAGCATTCTACAATGGAAAAACAGAGAGTAGGCTCCTTGATCGCATTTACAAACATCAGTATGCGATTACCAAAGTTAAAACTGACAATGCAGTAGCAAAACATATTTCTATGTTTAAGGGGCATAAGTTTAGCTACAGAGTTAGAGATCAAATCACTTCAGATATTAGAGGAGGCCCTATGCATTTACTTCTAGAAGAACTGGAGTTGTACTGGCAAATTTACTTGAATGCTTATAACTATCCAGGCATAAATGATAGTTGTTCAATTAAATGCTTACTGAAACTAAAAAGCTTAAGAAGATGAACTTTTTAACTGTAAGATATATTTATTAATAAGCAGAACGAGAGCCAAGGTGGAAAACAAAACCAATAAAAATAAAAAAACACCTGGAGTAGACACAAATCAATCGGGTCCCAGAAGTAAAGCAAATCGGAATTTATTTGCACACTGCAGTCAATAGCAGCAATAGCAGCGAAAGGACACAATAATAACAAGCAGCAATAATTTGATAAAATATAACGGCGTAAGCCTTTTGTCACTTCTTTACTGCCTAAGTTAAATTACAAGCTTTGATAATAAAAGTCATCTTTTAAAATGTTTTAATCTTACATCTTAAAATGTTTTTTTTTTAAATGTTTTTTTTTATAGTAGTATAGTCTTATAATTAATGATTACTTATTGTTGGATATTTTTAAATTTTGTATTTTATTTTTAAATTTTAAATTATTATTTATATTTTAAATTATTTATTATTATTTTTAGTTTTTTTTTTTTTTTTTGAACTTGACCCACTGATGGTTATATAAATTAATTATATGGATAACAACACATCCTATCAGTGATTATTTTTATTTAAACTCATATTATTTTATTTTATTATAAATATGTTTTAAATTTTACAGTTATTATGTTTTAAAGTTGATGTATTAATATTTTGTATGCTTATAGATGTTATTATATATTTATTTAAAGTTTTTTTTTTTAAAACATTTAGGTATATTTTTACAAATATTTTTGAAATTTACAAAACATGAGAGGTTGTTTAAATAACACAGTTGCAGTATTACATATATGAGTATTGCAGTATTATGTGTCTAATTACTGATGAAGTTGATGACGTAAGCTGCTTGTTTATCAAGTGTGCTGCTTGCTGCTTGTGTTATTGTGGACATCGTTTCCTTTTGCTGCTATTGTGCTTGGACTGCATTACTAATACTTCTAATTTTGCTTTACTCTGTCCATGTATATATTTATTAATACTTGTCCATATTACTTCGATTAAATGATGTAATTGTTTATTTCCATAATTTAGCTTATATGCTACTTAGAGACACATTAAACATTGAGAGATGAACTATATGAATTATATATATATATATATATATATATATATATATATATATATATATATATATATATTTTTTCATATGATTAATTTCATGTAGAAATCAAGTGATTTATTATTATTATTATTATTGTTATTATTATTATTATTTTCTTTATTCTCAATATAAATGCTTTAAATGCCTTTAGGCATGTTTTTTGGTAACAGTTATAGGGTACTAGATGTGTTTTTGATGTGTTTTTTTATGCATTTCTTAGTCCCTATTTTGAGTACTTGAAAGTCAAGCTATGATATTCTGTGACTTAGATTGTCACTTAATATGCACTTTATAAACTGTCCCATGGTGGGCAGTTTCTGTTAAGGCGATTTTGTGTTTGCTATTATCAGTTGTTGTTTACTTATTTTTCTAATATACAGTTTTTTTAAAAAAGTAAAAGTGAATTATTTATATATACATTTTTAAATGAGACTTTCAAGAAAGCTGTACTGATTTTTGTCTAGTTATCTAGAATGTAATTTAGTAATGTAGGTGGTTTTTTAGTGTTAGGTTTTGGTGCTGTTTGTTTAAGAGAGGGTTACATTTGATTGGGTTATTGTAACCATGTGACAGTGTCAAAACTTTTAAAAACAGATATTTTATTCATTGTCTTTTATTCTGAAGAAGTTTGCACTTTAGTTGCAAACGAAAAGCGCTTCAATAAATAATGGATTGCAGGCTTGGCTACGACCTTTTCTTTTTGTTTCATCAGTTTGTTTGTCTCTTTTGTTTGCAAACAAATTAAACATAGTTTACATTTAGAAATTCATATTTTGCCCCCCCCCCATGAGCAAATATGTTGCAGTGTTTCAGCAGAATGTACTGAAAGATTTACATTTCAATTTTTCATATAACATGGAGTCTAAGAAAAATCTTTCTCATGCACAATACAATGCCTTACATTCTTTGCAAGATAATCCTAATATTATGATTAATAGTGGTGACAAAGGTGGGGCAGTTGTGGTACAGGATTAGTCCCTTTATTTACAAGAAGCTTACAACCAGCTATTGAATGTTCCATTTTATCAGAAAATGGTTTTGGACCCCAGTTTACAATTTAAGAAAGCTATAGATGCCATTTTATTGTTAACCTTGGAAGAAGGCATTATTTCAAAAAATACAGTAGAGCATGTTATAGTTCAGGATCCTTCACCTCAAATTTCTTTTGCTGCCCAAGGTACACAAACATTCAACATGTCCCCCATGGAAGGCTATAGTTTTCAGCTGGGGTTCTTTTACTGAGCCACTCTCAGCCTTTTTGGCTATTTAAAACCATTGTTGGTAGGGGTTAGATCCTGGATTCAAGATACTGCTTCATTTCTGAATATATTGCAGGATGCACAATTGGAAACTCTGTGGTATATGTGTACATTGGATATCAAAATGGAGTTCTGGCTGGAAAATATTCCTTTATATAGCCCTGGGTTTAACACTTTTCTTATTTGTTTAGCTGAACATGTGTTAACTAAGAGTGAGTTTTACTTCAATGATGTACTTTGCACCTATTTATGCAGACCTGTTCTTGGGGTATTTAAAAAAAGAATTGATTTACGATGTTAGTCAAAATATTTATTTAGAAGAAATATATATATGGTGCTGTTATCTTGAGGGCTGTGGGATGGTATGGAAATCTGATATTACCTATCTACAGGAATTTGTAAAATATTTGAATGATAACAAATGGGGTTTATAATTTAGTCTAAATTATAATTTGAGTCAGATCTCCTTTCTGGATGTTAAGGTATCTAAGAATGCTGATGGCACATTGTCTATCTTCCTTTTGGACATTACTACTTGTCAGCCATGCCATATAATGAAAAATATCCCTATGTCCCAATGTTTAAGGATCAAGAGGATTTGCTCCTCATCTGAGGAATTAGATAAACATAATGTGGAAATAACAACAATATTTCTGGCTAGAGGTTATAAATTGGATGACATTCGTCATGGACATAATTTTGTTAGTTCCATGAATAGATATTTATTATTACATTATGGAGCAAAAAAGAAGCAGGGTGTTCCAGTACGTATGATTACCAGCTTTGGATGTAATTCTACAACTTTTTCTAATTTAATTGACAAACATTGGGAGATTCTTTTGTCAGATAAGCTAGCAACATTGTTACCTACACATTGTACATTTTCCTATAGACAAGGGAAAACTATTGGAACTATCTGAACCATTTCAAAAAAAGTTTTTCGTTCTGATTTAGTTGTGGAACAAACTATTGTAACGACGCAATTAGTGGGCAGTTTTCCATGTGGACTCTGCTCAGTTTATAAGTTTGTTATATAAATGACAACTTTCATTTCATAATGCATCTCGTGTTTTTGACATTCGTTGTATGAATACCTGTGTATCTGAATGAGTTATATATTTAGTTAAATGCAGTTGCTCTGCTTTTTACATAGGACAAACTTTCAGACAATTTAAAATCCTCATCTTTGTACATTTTAGTGATATTAGGAATTGTCGTACATGTAGTGCTTTATATAAGCATGCCCTCAAGCATACTGCTGTTTCATTTAGATTTACTGCCATAGATCATATTTGTTTCAAAGGGCTGAATAAGTTGGGGTGGCATGAATTACTAAATAAGAAAGAACGGAGTTGGATTATTAGATTAGGTGCTTTGTTTTCTCCTGGACATAATGATGTACTTTGATTGGTTCTCTTTAAATTTGGGGATGGGGGATGAGAGTATATATATATATATATATATATATATATATATATATATATATATATATACACATACACATATATATATATATATATATATATATATATATATATATGTATATATGTATACGTATTGTGCTTTAATGTGATGTAATTTACTTATTTTTTGCTTTTGGCACTGAAGAAGGCTTTTGGCTGAAACCAGTTTGCCTTGCTCATTAAATGCCTCTACATGCTTTTTATTAAGTATTAATAACGTGTATTGTTATTACTGATGTGGAGTGCTGGCCATTTTTTTTTTGTTTTTTGACCATTTTCAGTACACCAGGTATCTCCATATTCCCGCCCTTACTGGAGCTACTTACTATCAGTAGAGAAATGCCCAGCCTACAGTCAAATGCAAACTTGATAAGCTCCACTTCTAGGGTATTGGACTGGATGTCTGCAAAATAAATGTGAAACAGGAAAAGGTCCAGCATTAATATCTGATATATCCCGATAATTACAATTTTACATTCAGAGCAAGATCTGTCAGAAAGCTGATTTGCAATCCAGGAGATGACATAGAGGTTTACATTAAGTTTGTCTATTTTTAAATATATCAGTATGGGGATAGTGTCAAAAGCCTTTGTTAAATCAAGATAACAAGTGTGCACTGAGTGGCCAGTGTCCACAGTCTATGTAACATTTTCAAAGTGTATTTATTTATTTATTTATTTTACACTTGTTTACTAGGAAAGTTCAACTGGACAAAATGTCCTTTTCCAGTGGAGGCCTGGGAGAAAAGCTCCACATTTAATAATAATCATAAGATATAAATATTGATTCAATCTCAGATACAAGTTCAGAATGAAAATATATGTTATATATTTCACTGATACAATCATATAATCTAGATAGGATGCAAAGAATAGCAGTACTGTGATTGTAGGTAGAAATCAAGCAAGCTAAGTATCTTCTTCTTCTTCTTGTTCTTTCGGCTGCTCCCATTAGGGGTCACCACAGCAGATGAACTGTTTCCATTTCTTCTTGTCCTCTGCATCTTGCTCTGTCACACCAACCACCTGCATGTCCTCTCTCACCACATCCATAAACCTTATCTTAGGTCTTCCTCTTTTCCTGTTACCTGGCAGCTTCATCCTTAGCATCTTTTTCCCAATATACTCTGCATTCCTCCTCAGCACATGTCCAAACCAATGTAATCTTGCCTCTTTGGCTTTGTCTCCAAACCTTCCAACCTGGGATGACCCTCTAATATACTTATTCCTAATCCTGTCCATCCTCATCACACCCAATGCAAATCTTAACATCTTCAGCTCTGCCACGTCAAGCTCTGACTCCTGCCTTTTTGTCAGTGCCACTGTCTCCAACCCATATAATATAGCTGGTCTCACTACCCTCTTGTAGACCTTCCCTTTCACTCTTACTGGTACTCGTCTGTCACAAATCACTCCTGACACTCTTCTCCACCCACTCCATCTTGCCTGTACTCTCTTCTTCACCTCTCTTCCACACTCACCGTTACTCTGAACTATTGACCCCAAGTATTTAAACTCATTCACCTTCGCCACCTCTACACCTTGCATCCTCACCATTCCTCTATCCTCCCTCTCATTCACAAACATATATTCTGTCTTAGTCCTGCTGACCTTCATTCCTCTTCTCTCTAGAGCATATCTCCACCTCTTCAGGGTTTCCTCCTCCTGTTCCCTACTCTCACTACAGATCACAATGTCATCTGCAAACATCATAGTTCACATGGACCCCTGTCTCAGCTCGTCTGTCAACCTGTCCATCACCATTGCAAATAAGAAAGGGCTCAGAGCTGATCCTTGATGTAATCCCACCTCCACCTTAAAGGCATCTGTCACTCCCACCGTAGACCTCACTGCTGTCACACTACCCTCGTACATATCCTGTACCATTCTTACATACTTCTCTGACACTCCCGACTTCCTCATACAATACCACAACTCCTCTCTAGGCACCCTGTCAAATACTTTCTTTAAATCCACAAAGACACAATGCAACTCCTTTTGACCTCTGTACTTCTCCATCAACATTCTCAGAGCAAACATCGCATCTGTAGTGCTCTTTCCTGGCATGAAACCATACTGCTGATCACTAATCATCACCTCCCTTCTTAACCTAGCTTCCACTACTCTTTCCCATAACATCATGTTGTGACTGATCAATTTAATCCCTCTGTAGTTACTACAGCTCTGCACATCATCCTTATTCTTAAAAATCGGTACCAAAAAACTTTTTCTCCATTCCTCAGGCATCCTCTCACTTTCCAAAATTTCATTAAACAATCTAGTTAAAAACTCCACTACCATTTCACCTAAAACACCTCCATGCTTCCACAGGTATGTCATCTGGACCAACAGCCTTTCTGTTCTTCATCCTCTTCATAGCTATCCTTACTTCCTCCTTGCTAATCCACTGGACTTCATTATTCTCTATCTGCACATCATCCAACCTTCTCTCCCTCTCATTCTCTTCATTCATCAACCCCTCAAAGTACTCTTTCCATCTGCTCAACACACTCTCCTTGCTTGTGAGTACGTTTCCCTCATTATTCTTTATCAACCTTACCTGCTGCACATCTTTACTAGCTCGGGCCCTATGTCTAGCCAATCGCTACAGGTCCTTTTCTCCCTCCTTAGTGTCCAACCTTTTATACAACTCTTCATACGCCTTAACCTTCGCCACCTCTCTCTTTGCCATGCACCTCATCTCCTTATACTCTTGTCTACTTTCTTCATCTCTTTGACAATCCCACTTCTTCTTCGCCAACCTCTTTCTCTGTATACTCTCCTGTACTTCTTCATTCCACCACCAGGTCTCCTTGTCCTCCTTACTCTTTCCAGATGTCACACCAAGCACCTTTCTAGCCATCTCTCTTACTAGCTCTGCTGTAGTTACCCAGCTATTTGGTAACTCTTCACTGCCATCCAGTGCCTGTCTTAACTCTTCCCTGAACATCACCTCACAATTACCCTTTTTCAATTTCCACCATTTGATCCTTGGTGCTGCCCTCACACTCATCCTCCTCTTCTTGATCACCAATGTCATCCTACAAACCACCATCCTATACTGCCTAACTACACTTTTCCCTGCCACCACTTTACAGGCTCCAATCTCCTTCAGACTGGCCCTTCTACATAAGATATAATCCACCTGTGTGCATCTTCCTCCACTCTTGTATGTCACCCTATGCTCCTCCCACTTGTTAAAATACGTATTCATCACAGCCATATCCATCCTTTTTGCAAAATCCACTACCATCTGACCTTCTGCATTCCTTTGCTTAACACCGTACCTACCCATCACTTCCTCATCCCCTCTGTTCCCTTCACTAACATGCCCATTGAAATCTTCTCCAATAGTCTCTCACCCTTGGGTACAGTCATCACCACTTCATCCAATTCACTCCAAAATGTTTCTTTCTCACCCATCGCGCACCCAACTTGTGGAGCATATGCACTAACAGCATTCAGCATTACACCATCAATTTCCAGCTTCATAAACATCACTCTATCTGACACTCTTGTATACATATGTTTAATAGGGGTATACTATTCAAATACAAAAATAACAGATTGTGTTCCTTTAGCTGCCTTAAGACATCTATTTCCTAACCAGGGTTTGTACAAGACCAGGTCCATGATTCTGATGGGTGTGATCTGAGACTTAGACTTTTTTTCAAAGCTGGTAGTGTTAGTAGTTATTCTAGTATTTAATGGCAGGGAATTACAAGTTTTGGCTATGCAGCTGGAGTAAAGGGAAACTCCAGCTGCATTGTTAGGTTTGGATATGTTTAGGAAGGATTTCTTACTGGAATGCAATATCCTGTTATTGGAGTAGTGTATTATTAGATTTTAAGTACTGGTATTTTTTCTGGCTGATTTACTATTCAATGGATTCAATGGGCGAAGGTGAGCTGATTATAAGCAAGTAGATTTGGTAGTTCAAGCCAGGATAGTTGTTTTAAAGCCAAACAATGATGGGATCTGAAATTTGTTACTGTGGCAAACTTTGAGATTTTATTATAGCAAGTTTCAAGTTTTTCTAGGCCAGATTTCTTTATGTTTGTAAGACCTTGTGAGGCATATAGTAGCGTAGAGTTAAGATGGGTTCTTGCTATAGTGGCCTTTGAAGATTTATTTGGAAAGTGTCAATTTCTCTACAGGGTTTCTAGTTTTTTTGTGAACTTTTTTATGGTTTGTGATATGTGCATGTCGAATTTTATATTATGGCCAATAGAGATAAGATGGGTTCTTGCTACAGTGGCCTTTGAAGATTTATTTGGAAAGTGTCAATTTCTCTATAGGGTTTCTCGTTTTTTTTGGTTTGTGATATGTGCATGTCGAATTTTATATTATGGCCAATGACCACTTCAAGTAATTTAGTTTGGGAAACTGGAAAAATAATTACATGGTTTAATGATGAGATATTGAATGGTGGGTGGGCGTCTGCAGCTCTAATTGGATAGAAGAGCATGAGTTTTGCTTTGGTAGGATTAAGTACAAGTTGTACATTGTTTAGCCAAGATTCCACTGCGTTGAATGACTGCTGGGTGATTTTTTGGAGTTTTTATAATGTTGAGGCAGCACAAAGCAGGGTGGAATCATCTGCATATTGAAATATGGAGGCAAGTGGGGCGGCAGTATGAAGATTGTTACTAAAGATAATTAAAAGGAGATGGCCCAGAATAGTTCTAAATCCCTGTAGAACACCCAAGGTTACAGGCAGTAATGAAGAGAGATTTTGTTGCCATTTTACAGCTTGCTGGCATTCAGTTAGATATTGCTAGAACCAAGTTTAAGTTCTGAGAGTGTAGTTAAAAGTTTAGAATGAGAGACAGTATCAAAAGCTTTGGACAGATCAAGAAAGATGGAGGAAACAAAATTGCCATCATTGTGATGGTTGATTAATAATGTTAGTAAAGTTAACGAGGGCAGTGGTGGTACTATGATTAGGATGGAAACCATGCTGAGTGCTAGACAGAAGATTGTGGGTTATTAGATAGTTTGTGATTTGTGAATGGATGCACCTCTCAAGCATTTTTGATAAGGGTGATAGTATAGCTATTGGCTGGTAATTAATAATTCCATTGAGTTCCCACCTTTATATAATCTTAAAATGTTGCCTGAGGATTAAAGCCTCAAGCTCAACATTTTTATTTGCCAAGTATTAGCATCAGTACACTGATGTCCCACTCAACAGGCTGAACAAGGAGAAAATTACAGTCAGCTGCCTGTTGGGTTGCCAGGATCTGCCACATAACGCATGCGCTCAAGTCACTCCACAACAAATACAAATATGACTCTGTCATTGTCCATGCTGGAGTGAATGACTTGAGACGTACCTCCCTGGACTACATGAAAAGAGACATGGAAGAGCTTTCAGATCATGTGGCCCAGGCAGGTATGACCCTAGCCCTGAGTAGTATCCTGCCTTTGCCCAGAATGATACCACAATATAAGGACAAAATGACTGACTTCAACAATTGGCTAAGCTTCTGGTGTTATTTAAAGGGGATCCAGTATCTGTCTTCCTGGGAAGACATGATCAACAAACCACGATGCTTTGCCAGAGATGGTCTGCACCTGTCATCCCTGGGATTCAGGTTACTGGCTAAAGCTCTTGCCACCCCTATAGTGCCTTTTTTGGGCAAGGTTCAAAGGACAAAACCATCACCATAACAGATACAAGCATACAAAAATCTGAAGGTAATGCTACTCAATTCTAGAAATCTAAACCTCAAAATGCACTCTCTCGAGGCACTCCTAAAAATGGAGAACATCGATATCTGTGCAGTAACTGAGACTTGGTTCAAGGCTCCAGAGAGCACCCCTGCAATACCAGGCTACAACTCTTACCACACTTTTCGGCCACAAAACCAAGACCGAAACACTTAAGGTGGAGGAGTGTCCATATTCACCAAGGATATTCACACCTCTAGGCTAGTTGCCCAATACAATGCATTTGAAATTCTCCAGGTACAGCATCCATGGGACCAGATGACATCCCAGGCTGTGTACTACATGAACTACAAAGTGAACTGGCACCTCACCTAAGTGTCATGTTTAATCATAGCCTCACCTCAGGCTTCATGCCCACTGAGTGGCGCACAGCTACAGTTATCCCACTCCACAAGGGAGGATCCACCTTGGATCTCGGGAACTACCATCCCATCAGTCTGAAGAGCCTGATCTGCAAGGGCATGGAACGCATTATCATGGAACGTATAAACAAAGACATTGGCAACCTTCAAACACTGGACCCCACCCAGTATGGGTTTGTGAAGGGCTGATCTTGTCTCCTGAACCTGATTGACTTCTTTGAATCAGTCTCAAGAGCTGTGGATGAGGGTAAAGTGGTCCATACAGCCTATCTGGACCTTGCCAAGGCCTTCTACACCATCCCCCACTCTGGAATCATAGATAAACTTACTAAGTTGGGCATAAATCCCTACGTCACTTGATAGGTTGCCAACTGGCTTACTGACAGAACCCAGACTGTAAAAGTAGCCGACTCCAAATCCAGCTCCAGACAAGTGACAAATGGAGTACCTCAGGGTTCAGTCCTGGGACCACTCTTGTTTGGCATCTACTTCTCTGAAGTACAGGCCAACACTAAGGGACTCTGGCTAACAAAGTTTGCAGATGACTGCAAACTGGGAGCCATTATTGAATCCCCAAATGATGTGGATATTCTACAAAAGGGCCTTACAGAAACAGATGCCTGGTGCCAGAGCCATGGGCTCAAGCTTAATGCCAAGAAATGTATAGATATCCCCTTTGGAAAAAACATGTACCCATGAATTACCACATAAGTGGCATTACACTAAACATCGAAGGTGTGATGAGAGACTTAGGGACACAGGTGGACAGTGTTCTCACTTTCGATAAACACATCACCACAACAGTCAGGAAATCCTTCTATGTGGCACACTTCATCACTAAAGGCTTTTCATCCAGAAAAAAGGAGGTCATTGTCCCACTGTACTCATCCCTCATTAGACCCATTATAGAGTATAATGCCCCGTTTGGTATGTACCTCACAAGACATCTGCAACAGCTGGAAAGGCCACAGAAATACCTCACTAAAAGAATCACAGGCCTAAAGCAGATGCCATATGCTGACCATCTAAAAAAACTCCAGCTATACTCTATGGCATATCGTCTACTCAGAGGCAATCTCTGCTTAACATATAAGGCCATGTCAAACCCTGAGCTGTTGGACATGCTCCACTTAAAGAAATCCCAATCCCCCAGAGCCACATGCTCCAGGGATCTAAACCTTGTCATCACAATAAAAAAAACATGCTGTAGGGACAGGTTCCTGACCCAGAGACTCCCCATACTCTGGAATAGACTGCCCATACATGTCAAGCGAAGCGCCTCCTTAGCCCTCTTCAAAAGAAACCTTGGTGATTGGATGGGAGATAGGAAATTCACCCCGGGGATCATGTCAGTCGCCCTGCTAAACAGGGGTCCAGAGAAGTAAATATTGTGGAAAGAAATATCCAGGGAATTGTTATGGCTAGGCTTGTATAGGCCCTAGGGCCGAAAGCCTAGTACCAACCTATGAACCTATGAACCTACAGCAAGTTTTTATAGTGCTATGAGGCAGAGATTAACATGATTCAGCTGTATGTACTTCTTAGTGACATGCTTCTAGGAAAAAGCCTGAAGAGGAGAGATCAGAATAAGACTGACACAACTGCAATGTTAAAAAGATAGCATGTTTTTCCTAAATCCTTTTTATTGATAAATTTTATGTTTAAAATATAACTGTGTATTCCCATCAGGGCCCATATACAATGTCAAGAACAATAGAGAGTGACAGCTTTGATTGCGACACACTAGTGTGTACACTCTTTAAATTACTAATGAGTGAAACCAGGCTTTGCACCAAAAGGTTGACATGGTGGCACCACTGGGATTTCTTTTTTTTTCTAAGATTCAATGATTTGGGGTTTGGTATGCATATGTAGTTGGGATATGAAGGGTGTAAAGGGGCTTCCTCCTGCAGATACTTTATGTGATATTTTTAAGTCTGATGTCTCTTCACAGTTGAATGTTTTCAATGTTTTATGATCATACTTATCAGGAATGATCACAACCAGCTGCACTTTTATTAGGAAGCTACAGTACATTTACAAATACATGCATCAACCATAATACCTTAACTTCCAAATGGAAAAATCACCCCATGCAAGAGAAACCATGGGGGGCTGAACAAAACCTTGTTACAATTCGCATTTGAACTCCATATATACCCTCACCAAAGCCTTGGAAGTTGTTGTTGTTGTGTCTTTCGGCTTTTCCCGGTTAGGGATCGCCACAGCGGAACTCCGGTCCGCTAATGATTGTCAGTAGATTTTTACGTGCTGGCTTGCCGGAAGTGTGACACATAATTTTGCAAGTCAAAACACTTCAAAAAAGTAACTGCAATTCATTCAACAAACAGAAAATTTCAAAACTGAATCTTACTCCTTTAAAGCATTTTATTTGCACAGAATGGGGTCTACACTCCTGTTATTTGGCACTGTACCTTGAAGTAAGGGACTAATGCTATGCACTGCGGTCCCCCACTTCATACTTTTACTTGTGCTATTCTGAGGATTGCAGTTATTTCAATGAGCACCTCTCCCCCACACACACACACCTGTAGAGTGACCACTGTGATATAAGCAATTATTTATGTTTCCTTTGTCAGGCAGCACTCTGCCCAGTCTAATTATCACTATCCTCATTTCTCCCATAAAGTTAGCAATTATGACAAACCCCTTGCATCCACCGCCTATCATGAAAATGGACCAAACCTGTATTGATTTTCTTCCCCACTCTCAGTTTCCACACCAAGAATTCTTACCACCCCCACCCCCACCCCCACCAAACACACACATGCACACATCTTTGTTATATTCACACAAATTAAGGAACAGGCGAGGAAATAATGCATGACCTATTTCGATGGGTTCACCTATCAATGGCCAAGAATCTAAGGTCTTAACATTCTTGAAAAAGTTACTGTATATTATAAGCCAATAAGAAGGACTTATACTTCTACCTCATTTACAGCAGTTTTATGTTGCCAGCCTTCAGCACACCTTCACAGTTACAAAAGGAGCCACTTTTGAGATTTTAAGTATTTTGCTTCAGATTATTTGTTAAGTTTTTCTGCATTGCCACCTACTTTTGAGCATTTTCTGGTTTGTTAAACTTGATTTCTGTGTTGGTAACTGTATTTAGAACACAACCTAGAGCTGATTACTGAATTTCCTGCGTGCACTTATTTTTAAAATCGTTTTTTTCTTAAAACTTGCATTTTATCTGTCTCTGGCCTAGCACTCAAGTGTGGGGTCATTTACTGCACTGTTCTAACTTGTTGATACTTGTGAACCTCTGCTTTCCTTAAAAAAAAAAATCTTGCTTTCCCCACTTTTCTGAGATTTAAAAAGTTCAGTTACAGATTTGCTGTTCTGAACTGTTTGTAAGTTTCTTGGAGGCCATTGTTTGCTTGGGCTAAAGGGAAGTCTCTGTGTTCATCAGTGGCAGTGATAAACATTGAGCAGCCTGCCTGCCCCTGTGGGAGTGCTTACTGCCTTGAAACTGTAGTTTTATTGGCCATTTTGGGTCAGTTCCAAACTCCTTGATCTCCCTCTCTTAAAACCCTCTTTTGCGCGTTTTTGCGCATAGCCCAACATCGGGCAGCGCCGCCTAATTGGGTTTAAACTATTCCTGGCTCCACAAAGTCTGCTCTTCACTTTTTCCCTTAGAACTGCTCTATCTCTCAAATTAAACACCATATTCTCATTCTAAGGCCCCTCACTGATCCAAATAAGTAATCTTACAAGTTAGCACTAATAAACCATAAGCACTACTTACTCTTGTACTCTCTACGATTACCTTGTCCCCTACTGGTCCGTTTTAATTCAGTTCCCTATATTACTCTAGCATGTCCAAAGGTCAGTCAATGGTTTCCTCTCCAGTCCAGCTGGTGAATCTGGGAATTTTGAGGCAATGTTACAACTGTCTCATGTACACGGACAACCCTCTCCTCCTCCAAACAGGTTCAAATATATGTGAGAGATGCAACCATATAGCCAAACTGGAGGCTGAGCTCTCTCATCTCAAAACTGGTGTAACCAGTCAGGAGGAGAAGGTAACCTCAAACAACACAATTCCAGTATCACATAGTCCCACCACAACAGCGAACCAAACACATAAAACACAAAACATACTCTGAGTCTCTAAATAAAAATCTACCTAAGCAACAGAGACCTCCAAAGCAGACATCCAAGCAAACGCTACCCCAAAACAAAACACATACAACACATAGCACACAAAGTCAGTGTGCCAAGCAGTCACAGCCCTTAAGGCTGAATAACACACCTGATACTCTTGTAATAGGTGACTCTATTGTCAGACACACTGGCGTCCCGCTCACCAGGCTGAATAAAGAGAAGGTCACAGTGAGCTGCCTGTCGGCGCTAGGATCCGCCACATAACGCAAGCACTCAGGTCACTCCAAAGCAAATACAAATATGACTCAGTCATTGTACATGCTGGCGTGAATGACCTGAGACGTACCTCCCTCGACTACATGAAAAGAGACATAGAGGAGCTCTCTGATCATGTAGCCCAGGCCGGTATGACCCTGACCTTGAGCAGCATCTTGCCCTCACCTAGAATGATGCCACAGTATAAAGACAAAATGATCGATTTTAACAATTGGCTACAATTTTGGTGTCATTCAAAGGGGATCCAGTGTCTGTCAGCCTGGAATGACATGCTCGACAAGCCACGTTGCTTCGCTAGGGACGGCTTGCACCTGTCACCCTGGGCTTTGGATATTGGCAAAGGCTCTTGCCACCCCATAGTGCCTTTTTTAGGCAAGGCTCAAAAGTCAAACCCACCTCCATAGACAGCACAAGGAACAAGAAACTAAGGGTAATGCTGCTAAACGCCAGAAGTCTTAACCTCAAGATGCACGCACTCAAAGCTCTCCTCAGTATGGAGAACATCGATATCTGTGCAGTGACAGAAACCTGGTTCAAGGCTCCAGAGAGCACCCCAGCACTACCAGGTTATACCTCATATCATGCTTTTCAGCCCCAAAACCCGGACCAAACCACAAAAGGAGGGGGAGTTTCCATATTTATCAAGGATAGGTTAGTGGCATTGCACGAAGTATCGGAGACCATCCATGTGCAACTGACAGTGGGCAAGACTGCTTTTCAGTTTATAGCATCCTACAGACCACCCTCTCAAAGTCAGGAATCCCACTCGGCTTTCCTGAAAACATTGGAGAACATGAAGATCTCTCCAAACACCATTATATTGGGCGACTTCAACTACCCAAACATAGACTGGGAGCATTGCTCAAGCCCCAGCACCTTAGCCCAAAGGTTCCTGGAATTTATAAACTCAAATGCTATGGAACAACTAGTCACCACTCCCACAAGAGGGGAAAACATACTAGACCTGATCATTACCAACATTGGGACTCTATGCTCCATACCAGAAGTATATCCCTCATTGGTAAGATCAGACCATAAATTAATTTCACTGGATATCCACATCCCGACCCCACCCCCAGCCCAGAAAACCACAGTGAAAAACTTCTCAAAAGCGAACTTCACACTTCTCAAAACTGAAGTGGAATCCTTCAATGCCCCAGGGCCAGTGGAAACTACGGCCCAAACTGCAGAATCCTATATAAACGCATTCTACGAACATCTCCAGGAATGCATGGATCATGCTATCCCAAACAAAATCAAGACCCAATCATCCAAAAGTAGGCGTCCAGTCTGGTGGACCCCAGCCATAAATAAACTGTACAACAGAAGGAGGAAGCTACTACATGATAGAGCAAAATCCCTAAAAGGGAAGGCATCTCTGATCAGTACTAGCAAAAAATTACAATCCCTCATATAATCCTCCAAGGCCAGCTTTGAAAGAAATATTGCACAGGACACTAAAGACAGTCATAAGGCTTTTTTCAGTTATGTTAGGAATCTGGGATGCAACTCCCAGACTTGTTCTGAGTTGATTCTAAATGACAAAAAAATACACTGAACCCACAGATATCGCCAATATCCTGGCAGACAGGTTCAGTGCAAACTTCTCCCCCCCCTCCCCCCCAAAAGAGCAAGTATCTATCCCGGCAGAGTGCAGCCTCCCAAACATCTCTGATGCTCAGGTGAAGGCCGCCCTCTCCAAAGCAAAAAACACTGCTTCAATGGGACCAGATGGCATCCCGAGTTGTGTCCTACATGAACTCCAAGAAGAACTAATCCCTCAAGTAAAACTGCTGTACAATCTCAGCCTCACTACAGGATATGTGCCCAAAGAATGGCATACAGCAACAGTGGTCCCACTCCACAAAGGTGGCGCCTCTACGGACCCTGGAAACTATCGCCCCATAAGCCTGACTAGCCTAGTCTACAAGGCTATGGAGAGGATCATCATGGAACTCATAAACAAAGACATTGGGGACCTACAAACACTAGATCCTACCCAATTTGGCTTCGTCAAGGGCAGATCCTGCCTTTTGAACCTGGTCAACTTCTTCGAAACAGTCACCAAGGCCATAGATGAAGGGAAGGTAGTCCACACAGCCTATCTGGACCTTGCAAAGGCATCTGACACACTACCCCACTCGGGCATCATAGATAAGCTATCCAGCCTAAATATAAACCCCTATGTCACAAGATGGGTCGCAAACTGGCTCAAAGACAGAACCCACAGAGTCAGAGTTGCTGGAGCCATGTCGGACTCAAAACCGGTCACAAGTGGCGTCCCACAAGGTTCTGTCCTGGGACCTCTCTTGTTCGGTATTTACTTTTCTGAGGTACAGGCCAACGTGGGAAGACTATGGCTCACCAAGTTCGCAGATGACTGCAAACTGGGCGCCATAATCGACTCTCCAGCTGACACAAACATCCTTCAAAAAGGTCTCGCAGAGACGGATAACTGGTGCCAGAGCCATGGTCTAAAGCTAAATGCCAAAAAGTGTATAGTCATACCCTTTGGCAAAAACAATGTGCCCACAAATTACCACATAGGTGGTAACCCATTAAGTACAGAGAAAGTAATTAGGGATCTGGGGACCCAAGTTGATAGCAATCTCTCCTTTGACAACCACATTGCCAAAGTGGTTAGAAAGACCTTCTACATAGCCCACCTCATCATGAAAGGATTCACATCTAGATCAAGAGAGGTAATCATGCCCTTTATTCATCCCTCATCAGGTCCATCATAGAATACAATGCCCCTTTGGGATGTACCTTACCCGACACCTGCAGCAATTAGAAAGACCCCAAAAGTACCTCACCAGGAGGATCAAGGGACTCAAACAGATGCCATATGCTGCTCGGTTAAAAAACTCCAGCTCTACTCAGTTGCATACCGCCTACCTTGAGGTGATCTATGCCTGACATATAAAGCTATGTCCAACCCAGAATTAATGGACATGCTCCACCTCAGTAAATCTAAATCCCTTAGAGCCATGCGCTCGAGGGACTTGAACCTCAGCACAGAAATAAATAGAACATGCTGGAGGGACAGATTCATAACCCAGAGGCTCCCTTCGCTCTGGAATAGAATTCCAATTCATGTTAGGCAGAGCACCTCACTGACTCTCTTCAAGAAGAATCTTGATGAGTGGATGGGGGAATTGTAGGTTTGTCCCTGGGATTACTTCCGTGTCACTATTAGACAGAGGCACAGTAAACTAAACTTTAAAAAGGGCACAGTATACTCAAATCAAGGGGTGGCGTAAGCCAAACACAATCGGGCTAGGCTTATAAATGCCCCAGGGCAGATAGCCTAGTATGAACCTATGAACCTATGAACCTATGAACCAGTCAGTTTACTGTCTCTTAAACACCTGCATTCAGTTGCTTAACACCACCACTCATTTTTTTGCCTTCTTTCAGGGTCTGTATCTGTGGTGGGCCTGCCTTATTTGCACATTATAAATGAGTCTTAATTTTCTGAATTTCCAATTTAACCCCAAGGCCATCTCCCAAACTGCATTTTCTCTCCATACCTTATGTTCCCTACTCCAGCTCTCAAAGAATCATTTCTGTGTGGAAAAAAGGACAGTGGACAGCTAGAGTTTCTACATCAAAAGTCTGGAAATGTAATGCAAGTTTTTCTGAGTTTTCATAGTCTAACCTAACGTGGGCTTGCCAGAAAACAGGTACAGCAGAAGTGTTTCCCATATATCAGATTTAACACACATTTTAATATCTTATCATACTTCCTGTTAAATGAGTATCTGGACAATCAACTCACAAAATCAAGCACATCCTATATCAGCTGCCCCTTCAGTCAGGGAAAATTTTAGAGTTGTAATTTTGTCACTGGAACATATGCTGAAATAAATGCATTGAATCTAATAAGACTTGTGCATTATCATTTCTGTGCATTTATTCTCTAATTACCAATATTATTCACTTCTGGGTTATGGAAAAGCCAATGCCTATGCCAATGCTCTATGGGTACAAGGCAGAGAAAGTAATCCTGGCAGGATGCCAGTGTATCACAGGAAGGACACACATGGATACACACACACACACACACACACACACACACGACCAGAAACACATCTATGGGAAACCTGAAGGATCAGCAAGTCACCTATAACTTAGATATGTGGGAGGAAACAGGAGGACCTAGTGAAAACCCACAAAGACAGACAGAGGACATGCAAAATCGGCATAGAAGAAACTCCACACAAAAACTGAACTGAAGGACCAGGTGGTTTGAGGAAGCAAAGCTAATTATTGTGCCATAGGGTGTTATTTCTAATGAAAAAGATGAAAAGAAAAGTACAGTAATGCTAATACATTCTCCTATTATGTTTTCTGCCTTGTGGGTTAATCATATAGGAAACTGTACATCTGGGTTATCACAATAAATTTTCCTTTTTCAGAAATGAAACTCCAAATAGAGATAACAATGCCCCTTACACATATGACTGCTGTCTACAAATTGAAATGAATTAAGCACACTTCTACAAATTCAGAGTAAAAGCACACATACCAGGGGAGCCCTCTGATTCCACTGTCAAATCAATGTATTCATGTAGGACCTGAAGGAACCTTGAAAGATGCTTACTTAGTTCAGGATTTGGGACACACCCTTCACAAAACCAAACTGATTTTATTTTAGATGAGTTAAGCTGCCTGTAACTGCATAAAATAGTTCTGCTATGATATGTTGCATGAATTTACACATATGGCTTTTGATGATGGTGGATCTATAATTCTCTGTATCTGTACATGGAATGAATGTGTATAGGGGGAGTCACAGTGGCTGTTCTCCAGGAATTAAGCACAAACAATGTGGATAAGCTGATCCTGAACAGTTTAAGATACTTTACACTGATGACAATGCAGGGTGGTATGTTGTCTAGTCTCAGGGCAGAACTGGACCATGGTCAAGTAAGGTCATAAGCAGGATAATGGAGTTCACCCCCTACCAGCATCCATATCAATATCGCATCACTTGTCTTATTCCAATTACCATAAAACACTTTTCAAACTGTCAATGCGCATACTATGTGCATGCTATTTCTTTTACTCCAATGATCAGAGAGATTTGGATTTAATTTAAAACTGCCATTTCAAGTTTTACAGAAAAAACACTGACGGCCATTTAACAAATAAAACAAAAGTCTCACACTGAAAACAGTTCTAGCATGAACAGCAGTAAACCTTTCATCCCTTAAAACACAAAATTATTGAAAATGCATCTGGCAGCCTACAAAACTACTAGACATGTGCTGGGACTCATAGCCAAACAGCATATAGTGAAGCACTAATTAGCATCTAAGTACGGGCACAGGCATTCAAAAGACAAATGTACAAGCATTTGCTAATAGCTTGGGATAGTCCACTGGATACAGAAGCAGCTCATAGCCTTACTCATTTGCATTTTTTAGCCCAACAGAGTGCATTTCACACCTGTGTGCCTGCAAAAGAAAAACGAGGTTAATTAAAAATGTATTCCAGTCTATGATTCTGGCTCTAGTTATTTGTTTGGGACAAACCTTTCTGTAGGATGTTTAAGTCATTTGGGGATTCAATGACTACTTCTAGCTTGCAGTCTTCTGCAAACCTAATCATCCAGCGGCCTTTGGCATTCGCTTTTAGATGCTTTCCTGTACAGAAGTGTGCTGGAGTAGCAATGTGAAGCATGATGGTACACATACTGTTAAGGATGCAACTCTAAGCAGCACTAGACATTACACGTAACTACCACCCAATCAAAAGCTTTCTTCTAACATAATGTCAATCATAGAGCACGCAATCTTAATGAAACCAAAGTGCTTTAAATCTGTTACTAAGAAACACAAACTTACCAAATGTTGTGTGGAAACCTCATCTATGTCAACATCCCTGGATGCAAATAACAAAAAAGATTCTTTACAGTCCTGTGCAACGTAAAAACTGTAGGTGAGGTATAAAACCTGCATGCAGTAATGTCTTTCAACCAAAAAGTTAAATCAAAGAGGGGAAAAAGTACTATTTATTTTATTTATTTGACATTTGTTTAATGGGAAAGTCCAACTAGAATACTATTTAATTTTATTGCAAAGCCTAATACAAAAGAACAACATATAAACTAAGGAAAATGTCAGCTTTGGTTCATACAGCATAAACATATACATACATATTGCAAATAGTTGGACTGCTATAACAAGATGAAAAAGAAAATTGTCAACAGATAAAATATTCACAAGTTGCAATTCATAGAGATGATATTAAACACACGTTACACTCTTTGGAACAGAGATGACTAGATAATTTAGCCTAGGCAAAAAGTATATTTGATCTTTGTCTAAAAAGTAGATTTTACTAATTGCTTCTCTTTGAACATAGTCAAAGTATGCTGGTGGCGGAAGGAGGGAGGGAGTAGTTCAGCCTGGGGTAGTGCAGGAGCAGAGACAGATTTTATTTAGACAGTCTTTTTGTAGTATTTTGAAGCTGGAGAGGTTAGAGGCAGATCTAATTTGTACAGGGCTAGAATTCCATTTTTAGTAACAGAGTATGAGTAAAGACGTCGGCCAGAGGATTTGTGGGGTTTATATATGATGAGACAATGTTGTTGATTAGATCAAAGTAGACTATTAGGGTGATAGAAATGGAGAATAGGATTAAAAGCAGGGCAGTCATCAGCTTTGTGAATAATGTTTTGTGTGGAGATGAGCTGTATGTAATCTAAGTGGTGAGGGACTTTGACCCAGTTCAAAGCCTTAAGGACAATACAGTGCTGGCTGCGGTACTGTTTGTTGGTGGCAAATTTTGCAACCTTATTATAGCATGCCTCCGGCTAGTTGCACTGTGTGTTGGCCAGAAAGCAATGATGGGTGGATGTTAAGAGCCATTCATGTAGAAGATAGTGGAGGAGATGCTTATGAATGCATATTTCAAGAATTTTTGACAGAAGTGATAATATTGCAATATGCTAAAGTTAGAGAAATCAGCCGAGATGCCACCTTTAAGAAGAGGGATATTATAGGACTTTTTTTTCCATAGTGAAGGCACACAGGATTCTGATATTGACTTACTAATAAAAACAGACACTGGGTATCCTATGGTATCTGCAGCTATGTTTAGATATTCAGTTGGGAGGTTGTTAGCTGCAGTGGAGAAAGGTTTGAGTTTAAGCAGAAGTTTTTTATCACTGATTTGGAGACATGTCCTAAGTGGAAGTTGCTGGCTTTAGATATAGAGGTTAAAGTAGATTCAGGTGGGGATGCTGGGGGAATAATGCAAGTGGTAGTGTACATGGTGTATGGAGAATGGTTTTGGTCTAACCTGCTGCTTCCTGAATTACTAAGACTGGATGTTGTAGAAGGGGTGATAGAAGTAGCGGATGGGGATGAAGGATTTTTAGTTAGGCAGATAATACTTTCTATGAAGTAGGTATTGAATAAGCTTGCAATTTCTGGTGATGAGCTATTATAAGATGGGTTGGGTTCCTTGCTTGAGCATAGATATAACAAGTTATGTTTTGATACCCAGAATCTTGGGGGATTATTTTTATGCTGAAGATGTAGATGGCTACAATATTGTTTTTTTTTTTTTTACCTAGGTTAACTTGTTTTAACCATACTGTACAATTCTCTATAAGTTGCAAGTCATTGGGATTTTTAAGTTTAAGTCATTTTCTCCAAGCCTTGTCTCAAATAGACATTGTCATTTTTGTCTGGGTAGTGAGCCATGATGTTTTGTTAATTTTCACTATTTTATACAGAGTAGGGCATGGCTTTTTAAAGTATTTATGAATAAGGTATTAAAAGTATTGACTGTCTAGTCGAGTGGAAGAGGTTTTAGGACAGACCAATTAATGTCTTTAAATGTATTGATGAAGGAGTCTATGTTGAATTTAGATGGGTTTCAGGTTGTTTTAGGCTGGTGAGTGTTAGACTGTTGGCTGATATTTCTATGGTTATAAATTGGAAGGTGGTCGTTAAGTGTGTTTGAATAGGTTGTAGAGGTTGTAAATTGATTAGGGTCAGAGACCAGTATCCAGTCTAGAATTGTATCTTTACTGTTGGTATTATTAAATTTAGAGTGTGTTTTTATAAGTTGTGTGTAACCATAAAGGTTTATACTAGCTGAGGGAAACTCGGATGTAAGGTTTTGCCAGTCAATATTTACATCTTCTAGTATGATTTTCTAATAAGATATTTAATTACTTATCCAGGAAAGGATTTCCTTTAAAGTTGTTCTATTAATTCCAGGGGAGATATAGAGTATAACAAAACATATTTTCTTACTGTTAAGCTACTACTATTTCAGCATTTTGGAATTTTGGGATGTCGTGTGAATAGGGAAAGATTATATGAACTTGGATATATTAAGGCTACCCCTCCTGCCTTCTGTGAGGCCTAGCATCTCCTTTAATACTGTAGCCTGGACAGATTATTTCAAAATCTTTAATATTAGGCTTAATCCAGGTTTCTGTGATGGCAATAATATCTGGGCTATAGTATATCCAGGCATGTAGTTCTGTAGTTTTAATACAGATGCTATAGAGGTTGATAGTGACAATATTCAAATTTTAGAAGACAAGTGGTAGAATGACTGGGTGAGGATTTTGATGTGCTAGTTTTATTAGCATGGATAGGTGGTGGTGCATTGATAGGACAGTACAGCTGGGAAGAGGTATAGTTTGAGGTGGCAAATGAAAGAGAGTTAGTTAATTCACAATTTTGTTGGGGTCATTCTTTGCTAATTAGAATAATTGGTGAGGTCAGGTCCTGGGTGGACATCATCACATTGTGGGATTTTTATGGAGGTAGTGCATTAATTTAGAGGAGGACCTGTATGATTTTTATTTTTGTATAGAGTGGTGGTAGTGAAGTATTTTGTGCTTAAAGTAAATACAAGGTGAGAGATTAAAATGTCAGGGAGATATATTGGTATAGCTTCTCCTAATTTCATAGTGTACTAATTAAACTGCAGTAGGAGAGGTGCATAGTGGTGAAAGTACACAGTGATAGTTTGTTAGATCGAATGCTAATAGCAGCAGAAAGAGACATGTTGCTTGAAGAAACATCTGAAATTTTAGTACTTATAGTGGTATAGTATGTAGTATGAAGTGTAAGGAGGCACAGATGGAGTTAGTGAAGAGAAGTAGCTGGAGAACATTTGTGTTATTATTTAATTCTAATTATATAATTATAGAAGGGAAATGGAGGAGTATCAATGATATTTGAAGATAGAGGTATAAGGAACAGAATATAACTAATGACACTAATAATGAACTGTAGGTGCATATAATTATAAGAAGAGTAGATGAGGCAGATACAAGTTCTATGTTGGGAGGAGTGAGAGCCAATGAGTGGTTATTTGAGATCTGGTTATGTTGTTGCAGGTGGAAGGAGTTTGGGGTCTTGTGATAGGCTGGAGTATGAATTGGGGTGGTATCCCCAGTACAAAGGAAATTATGTCAGGGATGGGTGGGAATGGAGGTAGAGTGGAGAGGGAAGCAAAACCAAGCACTGTGAAGCAGAGCAGGATTGAACTGATTCCTCCAGGAAAACAGTCAGGATTAGAAAAAGGTAAGTAAAATGTCTTAGTAGACTAAGACATAGCAATAGCAGTGGCAGTGTTAAAAACTAACAGCAAAACATTGGAAGTATTAACACAAAAAACAGGGAAGATTGTTATAATAGGATATAGAAATGTACAATGCATCAAATAGCAGTATAAAGGAGCTAAAGGAGACAGAACTATCTTAGTGCACATTCAGATGAATGAGTTTGCTTCCATGTACCAAAATCAAGAAATATTTAAAAAAAAAAACACTGCCATCACCTTTTAAATATACTAATAACCCACTTTTCTAAAAACACTTCAAAATAAACAACGGGCCACTCAATACATTTTAATAAACACAAAAGAGTGGAGAGGTTTCACATTTACCAGACAAAATACAACCATGAAAGTTATACTTCAAATGCTAATTTTTGGACATTTCTTAAGAAGAATGTTGTATGAAGTTAGCACATTAACCCCAGTAAATAGAACTGGCCAGCAAAGCAGTGCCACAAGTAGACTTAATCTTTAATGTAAAGATCTGAAAGGAAGGCACAAAACCTCAGTTCCAGTTTTGCCATGTACTTCATTCGTGCCTATAAACTATTTACCAGTTTTATTCAGTATGTTATATGGGTTGGAGACAGTGGCATTGACAAAAAGGCAGGAGTCAGAGCTTGACATGCCAGAGTTGAAGATGTTAAGATTTGCACTGGGTGTGACGAGGATGGATAGAATTAGGAATAAGTATATTAAAGGCTCAGCCCAGGTTGGAAGGTTTGGAGACAAAGCCAGAGAGTACAAGATTATGTTGGTTTTGACATGTGCTGAGGAGGGATGCAGAGTATATTGGGAAAAAGATGCTAAGGATGAAGCTACCAGGTAACAGGAAAAGAGGAAGGCCTAAGATAAGATTTATGGATGTGGTGAGAGAGGACATGCAGGTGGTTGATGTGACAGAGCAAGATGCAGAGGACAGGAAGAAATGGAAACAGTTCATCTGCTGTGGCGACCCCTAATGGGAGCAGCCGAAAGAATAAGAAGAAAATTCAGTGCAGCTGAAGTAACTCAATGGGAGCTTCTTCTTTCATTACAAACCACTTCTGCATGTAATTTACTACATAACAGCTTATATTTTCATGCTATAGCATTTACATTAACCAAATTATCTAAACTTTTGCAATAAAGAAAAAAATAAATAGAAGAGTCATTGGCAGGATAACTGTCAGCTTGTTCATCAAAAAACTCATTACAACATTTTATGTACCCAAAATATAACGTTTTGAAAAAAAAAAAAAAACAAGGACAACAAATGCTACAAATGGCTCAGTATCACTACACAACTCTTACAGAGTTGGTGGTAACATAAGAAAAAATATTGAAATGCAGCCAAGATAAACAATTTTATAAGAGAAAGAACTCTGTTGAAATGCATTTTTGTTTAATTTTGACAAACCAGATTAGTTAATCCCCAACAGCAGCTGTCAATTATCTGAACAGCAGTCAGGCAGTGTGTAGTCCAGATGTACAAGCAGAACCTAATGAATGCAGAGTGCATCGCATTTCTGTATAAGACAAGCAATTATGCAAAAACATCTACAATGGAGGTTCTAACTACTATACATCACTTTGGTAGCTAACTCACACTTCAAATGATTGCTTAGAAAGAAAGGTAGAAATCTGCTCACAACAGTTCTCCTCAAATAATTCTTCCCAGACGTACCAAACGTGATACACTAAAGGCCCAACATACACTTATATTACTTGCAAATGATACAATTTGCATTTGATCACTTCCCCATCTCTAAAATTCTGATATGATTCTCATTAGAATTATATTTAAATGAAATGAGAGTTAAACATATTCATACTGTTCTAAGCATTTACAAATACATCTACCTTTAAGGCTAGCAGGCATCACACATCATTTTCCACTGTCATCTCCAGCTTTGTTGTCACCACACAAAATGCATTTCCTTCTGGCTTTAATCTAGCACACCACACCTTCTTGGGAACTAAGTTCCAAGTTCATCAGACTGCACAACACTCACACACAAAACACTTTGGAATTCCTGGCAGCACAGAAAACACTGATTCAATTAAAACACCAACACCATCAGTCAGCAGACTACAATCTAATGAAGAGTAATAATCCTTTCTGCAGACACAGCCTGGCTGGACATACCGTCTAGAGGTCATCTCATCCTGGAGGGAGAGAATCATCTTGGGTATAACTTCTGGAGGCATCATTCTTCTGGGAGGTAGAATGCAACCTGTTTTGCAAAGTCCCATTGCCCACAAATCAGAGGAACAAATTTGCAGAGCATCTTCTGTTTCTCCCATCAGCAAAACACATCCTTAATCAAATCTGTTTGCTCTGCTGATAGTCCTCCACTATACAAATGTGTGCCTCTCCTAACGCTCACATCTCTTGAGGTAATTAAATCTTGCACAAGAATGCTAGACACTGTCAAGTCCTGATCCTGGGTCCTGTGTCAGTGGTCTCTGGCCGACTAAATTTGCAGATCCTTGCAAATTAGGAGCTGTCATTGAATCTCACACTGACAAAAATGTTCCCCAGGAGGGGCTCACACAGACAAACAACTAGTGTCAGAGTCATGGACTAAAACTAAATGCCAAGAAATGCATAATAGTATCCTTTGGGAAGTCGTCCATCCCTGGCAATATCATATTGACAACACACCCCTTAGAGCTGACCCAGTAGTCAGGGACTTAGGGATACACATAGATAGTAATCTAGCCTTTGATCCTCACGTGTCTACAGTGGTGAGGAAATAATTCTATGTTGCACAACTTATAAACAAAGGTATGGCATCTAAGTCCAAGGAAGTCATTATTCCACTGTATTTAGCGTTCATCAGACCTATCACTGAGTACAATGCCCCCATTGGTATGTACCTAACTAGGCATATCCAACAACTGGAACATCCACAGAGGTTCCTCACTAAAAGAATACAGGACATAGGTAATATATCCTATGCAGACAGTCTCAAGGCCCTATCCCTGTATTCTGTCTCCTACAGGCTTTTGAGGGGAGATCTATGCCTGGCATACAGGGCATTGTCAGACCCACTCTGATGAACCTCCTGCATATCCACAAACAAACAGTACCAGAATTACCCATTCTAAAGACTTAAAACTTGCCTTTGATATAAATAGGACCTGCTGGAGAGATAGGTATGCATCCCATAGACTCCCCTGTCTATGGAACAGGCTCCTCATCCATGTGGAGCAGAGTTTCTCCCTAATCCAATTCAAGTGCAACTTGGACAATTGGATGGGAAACCAGAAATTCATCCCTGGTGTGGCACCTATGTCTCTGATGCAAACAGGTAACCTGTAAAAGGTTCATCTCCCAGGCCCATGCTTACACTTATCAAGGGTATCAAAACTCATCAGAGATTTGGGATGCATGACTAGGCTTGAAAAGGCCCTCATGGTCATTAACCTAGTAAACACCTATGAACCTATGAAGTCTCTCCTGATTTAATAAATGCAAATTTCCTTCCTCAATCTACTGTACGCTCTCAAGTGTTGTTCTGAATTCTTTGCTTGATGCAGTGATGCAATGTGACAACAGTAGCCGTAAATCTGACATGCTGCTAGATTTTCAAAAAACTGTAGTTTTTTTTTGTTGTTGTTTTTTTACTCTTAATGTCAGGATGGTTCCCCCTAGTGACCACTGGGCTCTAGGCAGCTGCCTAGGTTACCTAGTGATGGATCTGTCGCAGTCTGGATCATGTGGAGCATCTGCTTTATATCTGTTTGACTTTAGTGCAATAATTGTATATAAGATTTAGATATATGAGTTTAGAACAGTATCTGTTTGAGCTTACTACTATCTGTATATACATCCTAACTTTATTCCTAGCCTCTAGTTAGATATTGCTATATCTGTTCATTACTATGTTTCATATTGTATGTATAGCTAATGTTAAGTGCAGTATGTATTATTTGATATTGTATGTATATTCAATTGTTCTTCATGTACTCTGCTGCTCATTTATTGTTCTGTGGAGCTTCTCTCACCGGGCCTCCACTAAAAAAGGACCGTTGTCCAGTTGGAATTTCCCAGTAAACAAATGTAAATAAATAAATAAATATGTCACTGCTTCAGGGAATTATGATTTTTCATTTTTGACAGGGTTTTAGGACATGCTCTAAGGTGATTTCATGGGAAACTATATTTTTAGTGATACTGGAGGCAGCAATGTGGGTAGGTGGGTTAAAGTTAACACTAAATTTGTCTGCTAAAATATCGGTTTTATCCTTGGGAATGGACAATTTGTTAGCATTATATATGAGATTAATGCATTGTTGGACATTATTCCTTAATTTCCTGACATAAATGAATCAGAATTTATAGTTTTCCTGGTATCTCTAGTGACCTACATGCTCATAATCTGGTTTACATTTTCTAATAGCATTCTTAAGTTCCTTACTGGCACATTATAATGTGGTCCAAAGAGAAGTGATTGTGGATATCTTACACATTTTTATCATTTTCCTTATTGTATTATACAGTTTACTAATATGGGAGTTCCACCAGAGAGGATCATTCCTGAATTTTTCATTATATTTAGTGTTGTTAAGTACTTTCTTTTCTATACAACTGTTTAAGTGCTGGTAGACACTGGATATGAATACAGGAGTCCTCACAGTTGGAATTGTTGGGAGGCTTGAACAAGTCTTTTGCAAGCTGAAGTAGCTGTACACTAGTGAAGTATCTAAAGATGATCTTATTTGGTAGTGGGTTTGTACCACTAGGTCCGATAGAGAAGATGACTGACTTGTGATGACATTTATCAAAGATGAGGAGATGCAAGCTAGGATACATGTATGGGCTTGGTTGATGAGGATCAGTTTAAGGATATTAGAGCTGCTAATTGATAGTTTTATATTGTGTAAACAAACTGTAGAAAATGATGGGCATATCCATAATGAGTCTTGTTTGAGGTAATTCTAAATAGCAGTTTGGAACATAAATACTATAATGTTTACTACATTAATCCTCTACAATGTAGTGTCTTTGATTTGAAGATTGTTCACAAATTTTCTTCATATCTTTGTTTCATTCACGCATGACATTATTCATATTACTAATAACCCAGAGATGTGTAGAACATGTATATGTTGCCCCTACCCTTGGGAAACAATAGGGCTAAATCAGGGGTGAATTTGTGTTTACCCATCCATTCAACCTAATTACTACAAAGAGAACTATGTTGCTTTATATGGAGAGGAAGGTGATTTCAAGGAGTGGCATTCTCTGTGATACATATCTATCCCAATAATATGTTCTATTTATGTTGTAAAAGAGATTTAGTTCTCTTGATAGAGTGTTTGTGTCATAACTGGACTTGAGAATATGCAGTAGCTGTGCAGGACAGGGTCTGGTGAAGCTCTGTATATGAGGCAGAGTTCACCTCTCAGTAGCCTAAGTGACACTAAGAAGAGGGAGAAAGATTTGAGATGATCCACATAGTTTTTATGATTTGTCGCTTAATTTTCTTAGTAAGAAACTGTTGTGGACATTCAAGTTGTCTCAAATGTTTGTACAGGTACATCCAAAGCAGGCATTATACTCAGTGATCAGCCTGATTAATGCTAAATATAATGAAATGATCACATCCCTGTCCTGGTCACCCACTCTTAGTAATATGTCATGCATTGATAAAAGAATTTTCTTACAGTAGTGGATATTAGAGATTGGACAGTTTGTTGCCTGCATAGACTCCCACGTCCATAACTACTGGATCAATATTTATGGGTGTGTTACAAGGGACTTCTTGCTTGCCAATGGAAACTATTACACATTTCTTGGTATTTAGTTTTAGCCCACGGTTTTGACTCCAAATTTCAATTTGGGAATTACCATCTTGAGGGAGCATGCTGTTCTCTGGGGAGTTTATGATGTCACCAAATTTACAGTCATCTTCAAACTTGGTCAGCTATAAATCCTTAATAGGTTCATAGGTTCATATGTGTTTACTAGGTTAAAAACCACAAGGGTCTTTTTGAGCCTAGCCATGTATCCCAAATCTCTGATAAGTTCTGTTACCCTTGATACGTTTAAACAGAGGTTTGTCAGATTAAACATTTACAAGCAAGGACCTGGGAGATGAACCATTTACAGGTTGCCTGTGTCCATTAGAGACATAAGTACCAAGCCAGGGATGAATTTTCTGTTCCCCATCCAATTGTCAAAGTTACACTTGAATTGGGTTAAGGAGGAATTCTGCTTTACATGGCCAGAGAGCCTGTTCCAGAGACAGGGCAGTCTCTGGGATATATACTTGTCTCTCCAGCAGGTCCTATTTATATCACAAGTAAGGTTCAAGCCTTTTGAATGGGTAATTCTGGTGCATTTTGTTTTGCAGATATACAGGGGGTCCATCAGAGTGGCGTCTGACAATGCCCTGTATGCCAGGCATAGCTCTGCCCTCAACAGCCTGTAGGAGACAGAATACAGGCATAGGGCCTTGAAGCGGTCTGTATAGGACATTTTACTTATGTCCTGTATTCTTTTAGTGAAGAATCTCTGTGGATGTTCCATTTGTTGGATATGCCTGGTTAGGTACATATCAAATGGGGCACTGTACTCATTGATATGTCTGATGAATGTCAAGTACAGTGGAACAATCATTTCCTTGGACTTAAATGCCATACCTTTGTTTATGTACCTTATCTCCATACCTAGCTCAGCCACATATCTGTTCTGTAGTCCTCACACATGCTGTTTTGAACGGTTGCCATTCTTCTTCAGTTGCACCTATTTCCTTCTCTTCTTGGTGTGCTAGTGCCCTGAGTAAATACTTGAACTGGTGTACCTTCTCTCCAGTCAACCTCAATGTCTTCATCAAGTATACATTAAGCAAAAATAGGATCATAGGAGGTGACTAGGCTATCAAACCAGTGGTCATTTCAAGCCTAGCTGTTTCACCTCAATGTAATAACATAAAAACTCTAGTCAGGATTCAAAGATGGCCACCAGATAGGAAGCATACATCTTTGCCTGCTCTCAAACTTTCAGTTAATCTATCCAAATCATCTGTGTCTACCTTATCAAATAAAACTTATAAGCATCAAAGTTCAGCAGAGGACTATCAAACTTACTTTTCTGATCTGCAGTTTCGGGAAAAAAAGAAAGGAAAAGATAGAAACTTACTTGGATGCAACAGTCCCTCTACTTAGTGGCACAGTGGTGTTCAAGGTTACATGTGCTTCGGCCTTCCAGTCTGTATACTGCCTAATCAAATAAACAAAAGTACTTACTCAACTCAAAATGAAACAGATGGAACAACAAACTACTAAATCAAGATTCTCCCAAATTAATTCTCCAGAAAAAGAACTTTCTTCAAAAAGGCAAAAGACAAATAAATCACAATCTGAGGCAACTAAACAGACTCAAAAAACTAAAAGTGAGCAGCCATTCACATTAGAAGACCTCAAAGAAGCTCTTGTCCCTCTTCAGTCAGAAATACAATCCTTCTCAACAAAACTAACAACTTTCGGAAGCAATCTGGAACACATGACAGCAAGAATAGAGCAAAATGAAGGTAAAATTCTAGATAACGAACTGAAAATACAAAAACAAAAGCATGAGGCTTCGGAAAGAGATAATATCATCACAGAAATGAAACAGAAAATAACTGATTTGGAAGCGAGAGCCAGACGAAATAACATCTTAATTAGAGGAATACCGGAGAAATACGACCAAACACAGTTACAAGGAATTGCAAAAGAAATCATCGAAAAAGTAATAGAAAATAAAGACACAACTAAAAAGATAGAAATAGAGAGAATCCACAGAGCTCTTAGGAAATCCCAGTCAACTGATTCCCCAAGGCAAGTTTATGCTAGAATCCTAAATGTGGACCATGCACAATCTATAATAATGAATGCAAAGAAAAAGAAAAGCATCACATAGAACGGATATAAAATATCTATTACACAAGACCTTCCACTCCCAATTAAACAAGCAAGAGACGTTTTATCGCCTTTTTGCAGCTACCTGATAAACAAAAACATTAAATTCCAAATGAAGTACCTGGCAGTCCTATGCTTTCAACATAATAACGTGAATTATGCAATAAAATCCGTCCAGGAGGCCAAATCTACATTTACTGTTGCCTTTAAAGAAATACCTGAAAATATGGATCAATATCACCTTGTAAGATGATTCTTTGCCTAGCAATGATCACTCGATGTACATGGGAGTCGCACTAAGGTACCTAATAACCCAAGATCTGCTTTTAAACTGTTTCTAAACTCAAATTATACCTTTAGCGTTTCAAAGTTCCATAGCAGGGCCTAGACAGCATATTCAATTTTAAAACCTCGCACCTGGTCCTCGTAAGCACATCCAGGTCACAGAGGAGGAAGAAGGATGATGGGAAAGTGAAGTAAGTAAAAAGAAAAGGAAAAAGAGGAAGTAATGTAAAGAATCCAAAAAATGTAATTAAACATGCCACACATTCCTCGGTATCGCGAAAGCAAACTGAGTAGAAACTCTACCCTATAAGTTACTCTTCAATTATATTGCTCTGAAAAATGACTTAATAATAAGAAAGCGACAATGCCCATTTCTCCCGAAATGAAAAGCTCTCTGTGGTCCCAAACATGTTAACCTACTGTTCCCTTGAAATCTAGGTCCTGTAAAAGCTTTAAACAAGATTGGAAATAATACAATATGAAGTTACTGCAGCCCAACACAAATAAATAAACATCCAAATGTTTAACTATCCTGGATAATATCTTAGAAACAATGTCAGAAGCTCAGATGAACATTTCTGAATAGTACCCACTCTGAACGGCTGACTAACAACAAGTAATCCAAAGTCCCTGCATGCACTCAGTGAGATTCTCAGGAAGCTGCCTTCTTCTTCACATTTATGAAAATGGCGTTGTATTTATCACAGGTCTTTTACGACATATACAGCATAAGTATGATCTACGCAAGAGAAACAAAATGAGCATATTTATTGCTCGCTTACATGGTGAGCCAGCTGATGTTTAGATCCAAAAAGTGAAGAAGGCACTAGAGGACCACGATGAATCAGTTTTTCTCACAAATAATACCCAAGTCTAATATTGTAAACTGATAAAGTGCAAGTGTATTCCTGTACCCGAAGAGGAGTGGCTTGGAGGTGATTGACAACTGAACCTAATCTTGCATGCGCAGAACAGGGAATACAATGTCGTTAGTAAATAACCAATAAAAAGAGATGTACATGTAGTCGCACAAGCAAGCAATACTCTCCACCTCTTTTATAAATCGATAAAAGATACTTATCTTGAATATTTTTTGTTTTAACATACAAAGACACTTGTTTTAAATTACTTCAAAGCAACTAGTTGGTATCCCAAGCTCTGCTGTGTGCTACTATTTGTCTATGCTGCTATATATATTGGCCTTCACCATATTTTACCAGGGGTCCAAGTATTTTAAAGGAATGTTTCTACCTCTCTGGTAAAGGGCATGTTTACAACTACAGACTCATACTTCGTTCTTTACAAAACAATGTAGTAGCTTCACATATGAAATGTCATTCCAGTCTCAGTTCATCAGACAAGTTGTACAGTTCCATAAAATGCAATTAATAGAAAGCCTGACATCCTTAATTTATTTTGTAATGAAGGAGCGTAGTTGATCTAAGTTTGAAACAGCCACCATCAGATATCTATAACTGTGATTACTAGGGCTTTCAATAGGGTAGGGTTATCATGCATACTCACACACGCATACACTCACATACATGCATGTATATACAATTATATGTTAGAGAAGGGATATACTAATAACTGCAAAGAGAACCCTGCTTTTAATGTAATTGGCTCAGATTTTTGCAAATGAATCCTAGAACTTTTATCAAGGGCTAAATAATTATATCCCAACACAACTAGAAGCAGGGGGTGGCTCACGATATATCACTCATTGAAGACATGGTATCACTTAAGCATAAAAGATTAATAAAACAACAAGGAAGTATTTATGAATCAACAGTCTTACCTAGTAAGACCCCTCTTACCCATGGATGGAGAAGAGGAAATCTAACATAGCGGCTATAGTGACCCCTCTAATACCTAAGGCTAAAACAGAGTAGCTCAAGCCTATGCGTATGACAGCAACAATGCTTTATCTACAGATTCCTTTCTGAAAGTCACTCACTTGTCAGTGTATGCTTGATTATGACTAATTACCGTCATCAGTCAGAATACTATTGATATAAAAATAGAAGGATGGAGAAAGATAGGTTATTGAAGGTTGTTCTATGTTCTGTTTACAATTATAAGTGTATGTAATATGTTGATATAGATGTAATAACTAATTGGTTGTTAACACTTAAAATTTCTGACTCTAGTAATGGATGATCTCAATTGTTAAGAAAATGAAGGAAAACGCTGGATAATAGACACTTAAATATGCATAACAGGAATGTTGAACATCTGTATGTCCTAAAGATCTCTTAAACATAATTGGTGGATAAGACAGAAGTTATATAAAATATTTATATTCCTTCTGGATAATAGACTGAGCCAAGGTCTAAATTCACACTTGAAATGAACCAATCTTTGTACTAAGGAAGTCATTATGACTATTAAATAACACATAGTTATGAAGAAAATATTTGCAGGCCAAGATATGTCATGTGCCGAAGTCTGAAGGACCTAAGAATGAAATTAGGGTTTTGTAATATAGTTTGTTTTGTAAATAGGTTCTCATTACCTCTCACAGACAAAAGGAGCTTAGTGGTTAGGCACGGGAGGGTTCTGCGTGAGGTTGGTTGTCACTCAAGGACTTTCATATTATTAATATCCTTTTCAGCTTTATAACCACATTATATACCAGTACATACTTATCACATACACACTAAATTTATAATGCAGTTAAATTTCTACATCAGCTTCCAAAACCGAATAACAGTAAATGACAGAAATGGATAATGATATCTCTGGAATCATGGAATGTTAACAGTCTCCAGGATATTAAGAAAAGAAAATTAATCTTACATCTATTATTTAAGCCAGATGCTGAGGTAATGTTTATTCAGGAAACACATATGTCTAAATCCCAATGGATAAAAGAAACAAAACAGAATTGGATAAAAGCAAGTATAGCTGCTGGTAATGATACTGCTTCTAAGGGTGTAGCAATAATAGCTAAAAAGTCCTTCAAAGGAAATATAATAACAAGTGATTCTGACCCAAATGGAAGGTGGTGTTATTTAGACTGTTCCCTCCCTTCTTTTAATAGAAATATTTTAATACTCAACGTATACGGCCCGTGCTTTCATCAAACGGAGTTTCTGTATGATATATATTCAATTCTAGAAAAATTTCCAAACAATTTATATATAATTGGTGGGGACTGGAATATGACTATCATTCCTGAGCTAGGTAGATCTAATAAAAATAATAAGCAGCCTATTGCCCTAACAAACCTTATAAATGACTTAATGGAAGATTTTAGTTTATTAGACCCCTTTGAACTCTTCAGAAATGATCCTAGTACTAGCAAATATACCTTCTTTTTAAATCCACATAAATCATGGTCCAGAATAGACTTCTTCTTAATCTCAACACACCTTAAAAAGTTCGATATAAAATTTTATACAGATCCCAGAACCATATCTGATCACGCAAAGATCAAGTTAATAATAATCGAGACCAAACCAAACACTGTTAAGCAATGTAGCCCATCCTGGTCCTTAAATTATAACTTATTAAAAAACAAAGAGATCTGTCAGGCAATAAGAGAAATACTTATACAAGCTAACAATAATTTAGAAACAACAAATATTCCCTTGGACCTACAATGGGCAGCAACTAAGGCAACACTTAGAGGTACTTTAATTCAAAAGGCATCAATACTCAAAAAACAAGATAAATTCCAAATTGAAAGTTTAGAACATAATCTAAAAACACTTGAATTACAAATGCAACTCACTCCAGACCCAGCACTAGAAAAACAGATCATCTTCATTCAAAAACAAATACAAGAAGTCCATATGAACCAACTATCCCTTATTGAAATTAAACTTCTACACAAATACTCAGAATGGGCCCAAACCCCATCAAAAATTTTAGCTAGAATAGTCAACATGGCCCCACCCTCTTCAACAATAAAACAAATTATGTATAAAGGGAACTCTTATAATTCAGATGAAGAAATTATAAAAGTGTTTGAAGGAATATATCAGGAGATTTATGGTCTTCATCCCATGGAAGATGAAGCAGAAATTAAAAACTATTTAGATGACCTCAATTTCCCACATATGACAGACAAGCAAAAATAATTCCTTAAATCATCAATAATGGCTAAAGAAGTTTCCTTAGCCATCAATAAATTGAAATCAGGCAAATCCCCAGGTCCAGATGAATATATCGCAGAATTTTATAAATTATTTATGGAACAACTAATACCAATCTTACTCAAGGTCTACAACCATATAATTGACACTGGAATCTCAGACCTATACATAAACAATTCAAAAACGATCCTTATACCAAAAACAAACACACCTGATAATAATCCAAATGACTACCAACCTATAACTCTAATTAATCTAGATATAAAAATATTAGCAACAATATTGGCTCACAGACTGAATAAAGTAATACCCTCCATTATATCTGCAGAACAACTAGGATTTATGGAAGATAGACAAGTTTGGGACAATACACTATCAATAGAAGCTATAATAAATATGACAACTAATGACTCCTCACCGAAGTATGCTCTCTCGGTAGACGCCCAAAAAGCTTTTGAAAGAGTCAATCTAAAGTTCTTGTTTAAGGTATTAGAGTGTTTTGCTTTACCTGAGGAATTTATTAGAAGGGTCAAAGTACTTTATAACAAGGCTACAACCACTCTACATATAAATAAAAATAATTCATGCCCTATACATATAATAAATGGGACCAGGCAAGGTTGTCCTCTCTCTCCATATCTCTTCAATCTCTACTTAGAAGCCCTCCTCTTAAAGTTAACTCAAAAAACATTTAATCGCTCTGTTTATGTCTCAAAGATACTAACCAAATATAGAGCCTACGCTGATGATCTAAACATCTATTTCCAATACCCCTTTAATGATCTGAAAAAAATCTTAAATTATATCAATAAATTCTCAGCAATATCTAATTATGCTATGAACAAAAGTAAATCAAAAATTTTTCCGTTAAATTCTCTAAGCCACAAGGAAATTTTCTTTCCAGAGTCTAATGCTAAAACAGAATACTTACTTAAATATCTTGGTATCACGTTTATGCACCCACAAAAGGAAATTATAAAAGAAAATTTGTGAGCGGTCTGGACAAAAATCACAAAGGATCTGTCCAGATGGGAGAAACTAAACCTTTCTCTCCTTTCCAAGGCATCAATCATAAAAATGAACATACTTCCAAAAATTCTATTTCAATTCCAAGCCATTAGTCAAGCTGTGACTAACAAATTCTTTGCCAAAATGGAAGTAACATTAAGTAAATTTATGTGGCATCCGAAGAATGTGAGAATAAACTACAAAAAACTCGCATTGCCTAAAGAAAAGGGGGCCTGAATCTTCCTGAGTTCCAGATATACTATCATATTATTAACGCTAACCATATTGCTCGCCTAATACAGTACGACCCACATGATACCTTATGGTCCCCTCTGTGGATAAAAATTTACTTGCGAACGTAACCAGAAGACCCAAAAGCAGTGTTTCAGAATAAATGCAGTAGTTCGTTAGTAAGCACCCTGAAGTACTCCACTTGGTATAAAAAATCCCTTAAGGCAGAAATTCGAAAACTTCCATTTATTGTAAAAAAAGCTTTAAGTGCTAAAATAAAATACACTTTTAATGATGCACAACTTCCTCAGAAGACAATAACGGACTACTATTTACTCCTTTTATAGTGTGTTAACAACCATAATCTAATTAAATGATAATTAATTACATAAATAGATGAATAAATAAATTTAACATTCCTAAGCATACTTTATTTGATTATGTTAACATAAATAAATTCTAATAATATATAAATGATATATTTCCAAATATTAATGAATAAGAAAATTGGTTATTTTCTAATAATAAATAAACACTAAAAACGCTCATGCAAGATACTCACAAGAAATATATATATGTATTAATGGACAGTTCAAAATTGTGATAACATGGTTATTGACTGCAAGTAAGTAAGTATTTTTCCCTGAATTAGAAATCAGATACTAATAACTACTAGTTGTTATATATTATATTAACTTATATTAATAGATTATATATATTACTCTGGTAGCAATTTTAATATTTAGAACATATAGGTCGTCCTTTATAACAACTAGTAGTTATTAGTATCTGATTTCTAATTCAGGGAAAAATACTGATGTCTACCCATACATAGGGTTTTAGAATGTATAATGTATAATGTAAATGATTGTTTTTAAATTATGTGGTTTACCCATTTGAATTTCACATATACATAATATTTTATTTGTAGCTTTTAACATGAAATTTTCTTGGTGCACTTATTAATGTTAGTTACACAATATATATAGGAATTAGATTGGTGTAACGTATTTATTTATTTACTTGCAGTCAATAACCATGTTATCACAATTTTGAACTGTCCATTAATACATATATATATTTCTTGTGAGTATCTTGCATGAGCGTTTTTAGTGTTTATTTATTATTAGAAAATAACCAATTTTCTTATTCATTAATATTTGGAAATATATCATTTATATATTATTAGAATTTATTTATGTTAACATAATCAAATAAAGTATGCTTAGGAATGTTAAATTTATTTATTCATCTATTTATGTAATTAATTATCATTTAATTAGATTATGGTTGTTAACACACTATAAAAGGAGTAAATAGTAGTCCGTTATTGTCTTCTGAGGAAGTTGTGCATCATTGTGCGACGAAAAGTGTATTTTATTTTAGCACTTAAAGCTTTTTTTACAATAAATGGAAGTTTTCGAATTTCTGCCTTAAGGGATTTTTTATACCAAGTGGAGTACTTCAGGGTGCTTACTAACGAACTACTGCATTTATTCTGAAATGCTGCTTTTGGGTCTTCTGGTTACGTTCGCAAGTTTGTCTTTTTTGTGGATCCAGTACCAGATAAAAATTTACTACCACTATCTGACCTCTCTTAGTGTTAATCCAAAAGCTATTCCCTTTCTTAGTAGGAAAAACATAAGAAACCTTAATTTGCATCCAACAATAATGAACAAAATTACAAGTTTTCAATCTCTCTTTTCTATTCTAAACATAAAGAATTTCCTAATTTTGGCGCAACCAATACATAAGAACCCTGAAATCAAGTTAAATAACAATATATTAAATCTAGAAAAGTACCCAATTATTAAAAATTGCACAATATGGGACTTTTATCAAATAAAAGATAAATCTTTAGATTATACCATTGAACACCTGGAGGCAAACAAAAAATATCGGCTGATAATCAAACAAATACGGTACCTAGTTCACTTAAAAACCTCAGGAGTTACAGTAAATCAACAAGAATTTCAGATTTATCAACAAGTTATTTCTTGTTTATTACAAAAATCTAAAATGCTCTCAAACACTTACATTTAATTAGAAGATACAAGTACCAAAATAAACTGTTATACTCAAATTACTGGAAGTCCAAAAACAGAAACATAACAAATGAACAAAAAATAGCTGCAATAGATATAACCACAAAACTCACACCCTATAAAAAACTAATTTACACACAAATCATGATTAACAATAATGCCTACCATACACCATCCTTTCTAAATAAAATTAATCCCAACTTTTCACCTCTCTGCCCCTTCTGTCCCAATTCAGTTGCTGACACTCTGCACATCTTCTGGTCTTGCAAAACTGTCCATAAACTTTGGAGCTCTCTGAGAGTGAAATTGGAGAAATCAGGCTATATGAAATCTAACCTTTCATGGGAAATGGCAATACTAAACATATTTCCTAGCTCCTATACACTTGAAGCCAAACATCTCATAGTAACAATAAGTGCATTGATTAAATCCTATATCGCTTTTAACTGGCTTAGCAAAGATAAAATCTCATGGACTGAATTTAGAAATGTAGCTATTAAGTATGTATTGGCCAACAAATTAAAAACTGTAAGTAAAAAGAAATTGTCCTATTTTAAGAAATATTGGGGAATCCTTACTGATATTATATCATAAGTCTAAGGATCTACAATTTATTATATTTCACTGAGTGACAACGTGTGTATATAGGTGTAAATATTGTACATAGTTTAATGATTAAGCAATTCAGTAATTAAACATTCTGTCTTATTCCTTTGTCATGCATCAAGACTGTTATAATCCCACTGTTATTACCATACGAAAATTGGAAGAATGTGGTTTGAACTGCTGTGTCATGGTAGTAATTTGATACTACAATACTATTTTCTGTATAATCTGGATATTAGGTAACTTAGCTATTACTCTGTATATTTTATGTATTAACCTTGGTGTATAATAAGTAGAAATTTCGGATGCATTCTATTGAAAATTGAAATAAAAATTCAATTTGAAAAACAAAAAAAACTCTAGTCAATACCCAGAATTGTATTTAGTAATGACTGTCCATATCCAGAAGGGTTGTGGGCACTATCCCCGGTATGAATTTACAGTGCCCCATCCACTAGTCTAGGTTTCTTTGGAACAGTGTCATAGGGGTGCTCTATTTCACATTAAATGGCAGCCTATTCCAAAGATTCAGCCATCACTGGGATACAAATCTGTCCCTCCAGCATGTCCTATTTAAGTGGCAGGCCATATTTAAGTCTCTGGAATGGGTAGCTGTAGTCGCGTATGATTTACAGATGTGCAGCAAATTCAATAGGTTTGGAGAGTGCACTTTAAGGCAGGCATAAGTCTCCCCTAAAAAGAATATATGATACAGAGTATAGTGACAGGGACTTTAGTCAGTCTGTGTAAGGCACGTTCTGGAGTCCCTTGATCTTCTTTGTTAGAAACCTCTGAGGTCTTTCCAGTTGCTGCAGGTGCTTTGTATGGTACATGTCAAAAGGGGCATTATACTCAATTATGGGTCTGATTAGTGACAAGTATAAAGGGGTTATAATCTTCTTTGCTCTAGAGGCTATGCCTTTGATAATCAAGTGTGCTACAAAGAAAGCCTTCCTTACTACAGCAGACACAAGGTGGTCAAAGTTACTTGTGATACCAGATCCCTTACCACTTCGTAGGTACATACAGGTTTGTTGTTAATTTGATAATGTGAATAGACACTGTTTTTACTGAAAGGAATGATGATGCATTTCTTTGCATTTAGTTTGAGACCATGACTAAGACACCAGGCATTGGTCTGTGTAAGACCCTCCTGAAATATACTGACATAATTTGTGGATTCAATAATTTCACCCAGTTTGCTGTCATCCTCAAACTTTGTCTGCTACAGCCCCTTAATTTTGACCTGAACTTCTGAGAAGTATATTTCAAACAGTAGGGGGCCTAGCACTGACCCTTGTGGCACCCCACTGGTGACAAGTCTGCTGGTTGATGTGGAGCCACCCACTTTGATAGTATGTGACTGGTCTGTGAGCCAGTTGGCAGCCAAACTTACAACAAAGGGGTTTTCATTCAGTTTGCTAAGTTTATCAGTAATGCCAGAGTGTGGGATTGTGTAGCAGGCTTTGCCCAAGTTGAGGTATGCTGTGTGCACAGATTTGCCATCATCAATGGCCTTGGTCACATTAACAGTAACTTTGACGTTAAAGAAGTAAATGCCAAAGAAGAGTAACCCAAGGTCTGAATCCTGGGGTAAACTCCTTGTGACAGGTCTTTTAGAGGAGGTAGATTAGCCCACCAAAATTCCTGAGGGCTATGTTTGAGCCAATTTGCTATCCAACAAATTAAATAGTGATTAGCATTTAGATAGAATGGTTTACCTAGGATACATAACTGTCAGATTATGCTAAATGCCTTTGTGAGATTTAGATATGCAGTGTGTACCATCCTGCCCTCATTCATTGCTTCAGCTACCATCTCAAAGAAGTCAGTCATATTAAGTAAGCAGAATTTGTCCTTGACAAATCTAAACTGACTTGGGTGAAGTGATTTTAGGTTACCTGTGTCATTATTTAATAATTACATAACAATCCTTTCCATAGCCTTACAAATGAGGTTGGCCTTACTTATGGACCTATAATTTCCCAGATACATTGATGCCCCACCTTTGTGCAATAGGATGGCACTTGCTGCCCTCCATTCATCTGGCACTAAGGCTGTTTGGAGGCTGAAATTGAATAGCTTCTGTGGGGGGGGGCTGACTGTCCTATTACAGACTAGACAATAATCAGACAAGTATATTATATGGCTGCAGGGAAGCAATGACCTTGGTCTTGGATGGTGCCTTGAGGACTTGATCATAGGTTCATAGGTGTGTACTAGGATAATGACCCTGGGCCTTTACAAGCCTAGCCATAGGATTATCCTGGCATAGTGCCACCCAACCTTAGTTCCCAGTGCCTTTGTCAAGTAGAGCCACTGGAGTTATCCCCGGGGTGAATTTTCTGTTTCCCATCCACTCATCAAGATTTCTCTTGAAGAGGATCAGCAAGATGCTCTGCTTGACATGTATGGAAGTCTGTTCCATAGCATGGGCAGTCTCTGGGTTATGAACCTGTCCCTCCAGCATGTTCTGTTAATTGTGGTAATGAGGTTGAGGTCTCATGGAGCATGTGGTGCAGAGGGATTTGGATTTCTTTAGATGTAGCATTTCTAACAGAGCTGGGTCAGACATGGCTTTGTAAGTCAAGCAGAGATCACCTCTAAGTAGGCGATATGATACAGAGAATAGTTGGAGTTTTTTGTGTCTGTCCATATAGGGCAAGTGTTTAAGGCTTAGGATCCTCTTTGTGAGGTACTTTTGCAGCCTCTCCAGTTGTTGCAGGTGTCTGGTGAGGTACATGCCAAATGGGGCATTGTACTCAATTGGCCTAATGAGGGAAGAGTAGAGGGAGACAATGCCCTCTTTCTTCCTGGATGCAAAATCCTTAGTTATGAGGTGTGCAACATAGAAGGACTTTCTGACCACAGTGATGATGTGGTGATCAAACGAGAGGTTGCTGTTAACCTGTGTTCCCAGATCTCTTATAACACCTTATGTGTTCAGTGGACTACCATCAATGTGGTAATTCATGGGAACTAGGTTTTTCCCCAAAGGGGATGACAACACATTTTTTGGCATTGAACTTAAGGCCATGGTTCTGACACCAGTCGTTGGTCTCAGTGAGGCCATTCTGTAGGATGTCAACATCACTTGGGGAGTTAATAATAGCTCCGAAATTGCAATTGTCTGTGAACTTTGTCAGCCAGAGTCCCTTCATGTTGGCCTGGACTTCAGAGATGTAGATACCAAACAGGAGAGGACCAAGGAACGAACACTATGGGACTCAACTCATGACTAGTCAGCAGTCTGACTTGGAATCAGCTACTTTCACATTGTGGGTTCTATCTGTGAGCCAGCTTGCAACCCACCTAGTGATACAGGGGTTGATGCCAAGCTTAGTGAGTTTTTCTATGATTCCTGAGAGGGGAATGATATCAAATGCCTTGGCCAGATCAAGGTAGGCTGTATGAACCACCTTGCCTTCATCCACAGCTCTGGTGACTGACTCAAAGAAGTCGACCAAGTTGAGCAGGCATGATCTCCCCTTCACAAAACCAAACTGTGTGGGATCCAGAGTTTGGAGATTCCCTGTATCCTTGTTTATTAGGTCCATGATGATGTGTTCCATAGCTTTGCATATCAGACTCATCAGGCTAATGTGGTGATAGTTCTCAGGGTCTGTAGTCGCTCCTCCTTTGTGGAGAAGGATGACTGTAGCAGTGCACCATTCGGTAGGGACAAAGCCTGAGGTGAGGCTGTGACTGAACAGGGCACACAGGTGAGGTGGCAGGTCACTCTGTAGTTCATGTAGAACACAACCAGGGATATTGTCAGGTCCCATAGAGGCTGTATTCTTGGCCTTGGACAGTGCTGTTTTAACCTCTGCAGCAGTAATACTGGGTGCCTGGCAATCTACTGGTATTGTGATTGGTCCTTTGGGGGGGTAAAGTTGCCACTGAATTCTTCGGCCAGTATACTGGCAATATCTGTTGGCTTGGTATAGGAGGTACCATTGTGCATTATCTCAGAGCAAATCTGGGTATTGTCATGGAGATTCTTTACATAACTACAGAAGGCCTTGTGGTTGTCTTTACTACCTGCTACAATTCTGTTTTCATAGCTAGCTTTAGAGGATTTGATGAGGGATCTCAACTTTTTGTTGAGGCTGATACGGGAGTTTGTCCAGTCTTGGGACTTCACCTTAATCAGCATCAGTTTCCTCCTTATGTTGTAGAGTTTGTTTATGGCAGGGGACCACCAGATTGACTTATTTTTTTTGGAGGAGAGCATCTTGGTTCTATTGGGTATGTCAAGATCCATGCATTTGTGTAAGTGTTTGTACAGTGCATTGGTGTATGACTCTCCAGTCACGCAACTATTCTCCATTTGCAAGGGTGCCATGAAGTTAGCCACCTCTGTTTTTAGGAGCCCAAAGTTAGCTTCGGAGAAGTTCTTTATAGTGGTTACCTTTGTGGGGTTGGGGGGGGTGGGAGGGATGTGGATTTATAAGGTGATTAGTTTGTGGTCGGATCTAACCAGGGAGGAGCTGACTATTGGTGTAGAGCAATGGTTGCCCATGTTAGTAATGACCAGGTCAAGGATGTTGCTACCTCTAGTGGGGGTAAGAATGAGCTGGTCCAGGGCATTGGAATTAATGAACTCCAAGAAATGTTGGGCAAGTGTATTGGCACATGAGTAGTTTACCCAGTTAATGGAGGAGTAGTTGAAGTCACCTAGTAAGAGAGTGTTAGGCTGGACCCTAATGTTCTCCAGGGTGCTTAGGAACATGGAGTGCAAGTCTTGGGACATGGCTGGGGACCTATAGCAAGCTACAACATGATTCGCTGCCTTACCCAATGTTAGCTGCACCTGAAGTATGTCTGATGCGTTATGTTGGGCTACCAGTCTGGAGGTGTGCGCATCCTTTATGAATATGGAAACACCACTGCCTTTGGAGCTTTGGTCCAAGTTCTGGGGCCGAAAGTGTAGAATGAGTTATAGCCTGGTAGTACAGGGGTGCTTTCTGCTGCCTTGAACCAGGTCTCTGTTACAGCACAAATGTCAATGTTCTCCATTTTAAGGAGTGCTTCGAGCGAGTGCATTTTGAGATTGAGACTTCTAGCATTGAGCAGCATGACCCTCTGATAGTTGTTATGGTGGTAATTTGGTCTTTGGAACACTGTCTGAAAAAAGCACTATAGGGGTGGCAAGAGCCTTGGCCAGTATCTGGAAGCCCAGGGGTGAGAGATGCAGGCCATCTCTGGCAAAGCGTGGGAGATTTGAAGGAGGAGTATAGATGTGGGTAGGAGGCCTGGGAATTTAGGAGGTGAGAGGGGGTAAAGTTAGAGCTAAATTAATTAACTTGGAGACTGACTATGTCGTCTGGCTCCAAGTTCATGATATTACTTACTATTAGCTCTGCACAGTGCTAGGCTTAAATTCTAAAGTTTCTAACATAGTTAAAGAAGGCTTTGTGGTTGTCCTTTCCCTGAGTGACTATTTTTACCTCACATCTGGCTTTGATTGATTTGATTAGGAGCTGGAGTTCCCTGTTAAATTTCACAAGAACTTTTTTTGCATCAAGAATGTTACATTTATTTTTATATGCAATGAGTTTTTTTTTGTTTGTTTGTTTCTTTTGTTATAAAGCCTGTTTAAACTTAGGTTCACCATCGTTTTTTTTTTTTTTTTTTTTTTGAATTTGGCATTTTATTTACATCAGAGGGGGACTCTGCAGCTATGCAGCTATTCGCATGTTCATACAATTTTGGTGGCAAAGAGTTCTGCATAAGCAGTGGAGTTATCGAGCTAGAAGGGTATGTTGTATTTAGCCAGGTCCTAACTTAGTTTCAGTAGATTAGCCTAGGCATAAGCTCTGAATAATGAGGTACTGGACGATATTTCTGGCTAAAGTTTTAAGGTGAATTTGACTGATTTATAGGCCAATTTCAACAGGGAGTAAGTTAAAACAGGCAGTGAGCAGATCTGTCCCATATTGGTGAGGACCAAGACCAACATTTTATCACCCCTGGTTGTTGTGTGGACAAACTGGCCCAGAGAGTTTGTATTGGTGAAGTCCAGAAATCTCTAGGCATCCATGTTAGAGGATGTATACATTTCCCAGTATATAGAAAGGCGGCTGATGTCTTCTAGGAGAATGGTGTTTGGCATAATGCTTATGAATTCATATTATTTATGTAGGATTTATGGGCTGAGGTGGGCATAAAAGGGGTCCTATAATTAGCCTTGATATGATAAGGGATCTTATTAATGGTAAGTTCTACATGAAGGAGTTCTTGATTGTTATCTAACTAGTCTGGAGGTGATTTTATTTTATTTTATTACAGATATTAAGACACTGGCAATTCTATTGACTTCAACAAGTATGGTAGCCTGAATACGTGTTAGGCATTAAAATCCTGCACAGATGGGTGCTCTGTATGGTCTAAACCAGGTCTCTTTGATGATGCATATATCAATTTTTTCTTGGGTAAGGACCGCTTGCATAGACTAGAGCTTTTTTTTTCTTAAGGCTCCTAGCAATGAGGAACAACATCTTTGTTATCCAGGTGCTGTTTTGTTATGTTGGGAACTTTTGAGGACTGACGTTGCTTGAAATACCTTTGCCTTTAAACAGCAAAATGTCTAAATAAAATCTCTTCTTCACAGTTTTATTTTCTTGATGATAATTTATAAATCATAGATCATATTGAGCTAAAAGTATGCTGTTGTGTGCTTTATTTGTATTACTTCCTTATATCTATTTTCCAGTCACATCTATAGCTCGTGTTTTGTCTATCTGCAGTCTGTGCAAGTAGTCTTTGAAGCAACTCATGCTGTCTTCATGAGGTCCATATTTTAATTCTGAAGACTGTAATTTTAAGACCCAGAATGATGAAAAAACTACAGTAAAACTGAAGAGAACAGCAAATGTTGGCAGTGACTATTCTGCTTTAAAGTTATTTTTTGCAGAGTGCAATCCACAGTGAGCCTTCATCCTCCACACCACTGATACTTATATGTTCTAACTCAAAGACCACCATGTCTTGGAGAAACGTAAGTACTCAAGAGACACAGTGGTCATAGACTAAAAGGCCCCATGTTTACATATTCAGTATCACTATTTTAGGAATGGCACTTAGGAGTCTCAGAATTTAAAACTGTTTTCACATATGCATAAAGTCATAACTATTTTAAACATGCACACGTACACATGCATGCACAGACACAAAAACACACACACAGACACACACGCACACACACACACACACACACACACACACACACACACACACACACACACACACACACACACACACACACACACACACACACACACACACACACACACACACACACACACACATATTTCTTGTATACATCCTGAAAGTAATCTGCTTTCCTAACCAGTACTTAAACCAATTAGTAAAAGTTCCATGGAAGATTAGTGTTCATTTCAAGAATCTCATACTTGTGTTTACATCTCAGTGACAAAACAAAGTGTTAATAGCATTAATAATGCATAGTCAGCTTTTCACTCTCCATATTCTATAAGCTCTTAGAATTGTACACATAAAGTACAATCACTGTATGATCTCTCTAATCACACAATAAAAGTTGTATCAGAAAAAAAGGATGCTCCTTTATTTTCAACTCTACACCTAGAAGGATATGTTTAAGTTTAGGATATCCTGCTTTAAAGAGACTCATTTGAAACAAATCTGTTTTCATATTCTTCACCTAATGTTTCATTCTTCACCTAATGTTTCAAACACTGGAATTTAAAATGATTAACCAGATTCAGCATTGAGAAATACTTTCATCAGAGCTGGGTCTGCAGGTCTTTCCCATTTATATGCAGTAAGAGTGACTTACCCAAAATTGCAAAACCTTAGTGTGTAAATATTTCCTGAAGTGCAAAAGCCAGTATGATCGATGGACACTATGGTGATTACTGCAATGATGCAATGCAACTATTTAAAAAAAGTCTCATCTTACCATTGCAAATAGTTGTGTATCAATGCACAAAACCATAATCATCTCTGAGTTATCTCTGTGGTATGAAATGATTCAGTAGAACAGGTCCTGTTATGTTCAACAAATGTGCATGTCATTTTATGGGTTACCTATTATATTCTCGAAAGCTGACAATGTCGAATCTGACATTGTCAACACGAGAATAGTGAAAGTGCAGAACGTCGAATGGGTAAACAGAAATCTCCATAAGGGGAGACTCCATTTACTTCAATGTAGTGCGTTCTCGAAGTTGGTATACTTAAGTAGAGGGGGGTGCAGGGTGGCTTGCCCCCCTACCTACACCCTTTAGATTTTCTTTTTTTTTTATTTTATTTTTTTTTTGAACATTCAAAAATGTAATGGTTCAATCATTAAAGGTCGACCTTTAGTGATTCGAACCATTAAACTTTTGATGTTCTAATATAGACCCCATTTTATGCATCCATAGATAACCAGAACATTGAACATCTGTAATGACAATCTGCTTCCACTCATAGTATTGATAATAAATGGCATATGTATTATAATTTATATTTTGTTATATTTTATAAAGAGTTCCATGAGCTAAAAATGTATTAAATGGCAATCCCTGATGGATAATTAGTCTTTTTTTAACTTTGTTTTTCACATGTGCTCCTTGTGTCCTACTGGCAACAAGTTCAGTTATATTTTGTTATATGGGTTTATGTATCTTTCTACAGTGGACATTTTAATTTACCTCCACTAAAAAGATGTTTTATTATGCAATAAAATAATGTATGCAATTTATTAACCATCATTTGTTTTGAAATATCCCATCCAATACCAACACTCTCCCAATGTGTAGTTCTTTATTAATTTTTATTTTGAATTTGTTAACCGGGGTAGAGTATTGATTCCACTGGACTTATTTCAGTCTCAGCCAGAGGAATGCTTTCATCCTCAGGTTATTTCATTCCAGTTATTTAAATGTCATACCAGCTTATGTGTCTGTTCCATTTTGTTAACAACAGTTAAATTGTGGCTACAAATGATGCAGTATAATCTTGAATATTGGTATCCAATAGAAAAATAGTATCCAGTACTGTCAAGAAGTCCATTAAGCATTTTCTTCTGTTTACTATACAAGCTGTTGCTAGTCACAGTAGCCATTTTAGAGCTTTAAGATACTTTCTTAAGTTTTTTCTCAATATTGTTCCAGATTTCTGCTGCTACTGTTTCAGTTTGCCCACTTCACATCCTTCCTCTACTTCTAAATTTTCCCCTTCAAACTCAGACATTAAAATAGTGACTCTGTGATCTGATTATATGTTATATTGTCTTTGTTTTTCTAAATGAAGCCACCTGAATATGCAAAAAGGAAACTTTATCTTATTCATCCATCTACTATTGTGTCCTTTATTTTTCCATTTTCCCATGTCCTGCTTTTCATTTCCCACATTCTGTTGCTGATCATCTTCCTGTCATTCCTTTTATTGTGAACTACTGCTTCCCTTCTTGTTGTCCCATATTTTTTTCAGTCCTGCATACCTTCTCTATCTGTAGTTTCTTTGCCATCTTCCCATTATCATTCCTGTAGCTCTTCAGCAATTTATATCCCTTTATTCATATCTTTCTCTCTCTTTAACTCAGGATATATGGCATAGTGGGATAAAGCTTCAATTACAAAGTAGATGGACCATGTCTGATCAGCAGCATCTATGCTTAAAAGAGTCATTTAGGGGAGAATTGGAGTAAGTGACCATGGGTTCTTACCCATCCATGCAGGACAAAGACAGTATGGCTTACTGCAATGAGTACATGTAGTGGAGAAAAGGTGTTTTGTGCGCAACAAGTAATCAGGACATTCGGTTGGTCCCTGACAAGTCATGTACATGGGAGACTTCATGCGATATGAGAGGAAACATGTACACCCTTGGAGAAGGCATTACATGCACTTGCATTTGTGAGGATGAATGTAGTCACCCAGGGGAGAGCTTACAGCCATGTATGAAAAAAAAAACCGCTGATGGCACCATGGCTGGGGGTGTCTTGTGACTAATAATCACTCCACCAAGGAAGAAATACAAAAACGCGTATACATATATTTATCTTCTACAGCCAGTAGATAGCTAATATAGTTTGGCTGACTGTTTACCTTTTGTGGATATGTGTAATAAGCAAATGCCCAGCTTATTTAAAGTCAAGACTCTTTATGAACAGACTGCCACATTTCCTTTCCTGATTAAAGCTACAACCCTTGATTCATTATTTCAGATAAAGAAATAGGCAAGGTCTGTAACTCAGTGTGATGCTGTCAAAGCTGAACTTTAAATTTCTCTGCATGACTCCATATTTTTAGCTAGTTCAACATGGTATCAGGGACTTTTACCTCTATACAATGTTGGTGGAACCAGAGTGTAATGTCATAGGTTCATAGGTAGGTACTAGGCTATCGGCCCAAGGGCCTAAGTAAGCCTAGCCAACAAGGTTCCCTGGTTTATGCTACCCAAGAAAGTTAATTTCCTGTGCCCCTGTCGAGCAGAGCCAAAGAAGTGATCCCGGGGTGTATTTCCTATTTTCCATCCACTCATCAAGATTTTTCTTGAAGAGTGCTAATGAGGAAAAAGCATTGATCCCTACACAGACAAACAAACACACAGAGTTTCATAGTTGCCATGTCTGGGAATAGAACTCCTATCTAAGAAGTACATCACACTATAGCATTACACAGTTATAGCACATGCCACAGAGCTTATAGGGCTAATCCTTCTGCAAAGGTGTATTTCAAGGTGAATGACATCAGCAGGCTTGCAAAAGTAGGGCAATGGCAAGTGTGACTGTGAATGGCCTCAAAAGCATTGATTCCTACACACACACAGAGTCTCACTGTTACTATGTCTGGGATTAGAACTCCTACCTAATTAGTACATCACACTATAACATTGTGCAGTTATAGCACATGCCATGGAGCTTATAAATGTTGTGTTACCACAATGCATTTCACTGACAAGTCTTGAACCCAGGACCCTATGCACTACAGTCAGAGCAGCATACCACTATGCCAAATCAGCAGCTTAATACAACAATTTGAGTTTCATCAAAGTGAGCTATTTAGAAACTGTTTTAACCACTCTTTAACCAATCTATAATGACTTAATCCAGCAAAATAGTTTATAAATGAATTACTTGGGTATATTTCTGAAGTACAGCTGCCCAGCTAAATCATTCTTATCTTCTCTACTCTCTCTCCTTAACAAATCTTAGTAAAGTAACAGATCTGGAGCCACTTGTCTAACTGTCCCCAGTAACACATGGACCATTACTGAATTATCATTTGAATGAATAATAAACCCTCTGCGTTCTTGGTGTAATCCACTGCTGTACTTTAGATGTACAGTTCTTTTTTTCTTTTATTTTTCAGAAAGCAATCTGTTGTGCAGACTGCATTATTTCAAATGTGTTTGCTATACTTTCCATTATACCAGACTTATACCAGACTACCATATCATGAACACTTTTCACCATTACAATGTTGTGTCAAACCCTTTTCAGATGGCAGCTTCTTTCTCTCCTCACTTCTGCAATTCTATCCAAATAAGCACAGAGTTGTTGAGAATAATGATTCACCCAAATGCACAATAACAATGATGCTTCTGTATTGAGATTGTATGTTTTCTTAGACATATCAGTTTAGGCTCCTGCATTCATTTCTTCATCATCAACAATATCTGGCTTCCCTTATCTTCCTCAGCACATTAGCAGGAGTTCCACCATTAACATCTGACTCTGTCATGAACTTAAAGCTAGTACTTCTTATCTGACACATGGTGAAAATTTGATATAACATTATGTCAGCCCAAAAAGTAAGCCAAGCGCTGCATCCCTATATTTCTAAACCAGTACAGGAGATACACCTCAGTCTCCTACCAAATTTCTCCTGGTGACCATAACTACTATCCTATGTGTCTACTGTAAAAAATGAACCATGGGGTCAAGGTCATATACATGATGAGCAACTAAAACAAGTATGTCTTTTAATTTTTAGAGTGCTTGGTTCTACAACAAACTTTCAGCCCATTTCTGCTGGATCCACATGAGCTGAAAACAACAACCCTTTTGGGATTTCATACAAATATTTTTGTTGTAAACTGGATTTTATGTGGGGGCTGCCCTCCTTACATTTAATAATTTCTTTGGACCTGCAAAACTGAAAAGATTGTAAATCATCTCTGGCATAATATGGATCCCCCCCCCCCAGACATAAGGCAAACCTGATAATTTGCATGTATTCCTTTGAAGATTAATGTTTAAGGTTATATGACCTATACTGGTAATTTACCAAAAGCGTGGAATAATGCTCTAAACAATCAGCTTTTTTATCACTAAACATAGGAATACCATGAATTCAGATTTACCACTCTTATGCTTCCTTTGTCAAAGACTTTTTTTACTCAGAATTCCAAGATTTTCTCTTTGATATTTTTCTTCAGAATTTCAGGAGTTCTTCTGTTATATTAGGGATGTCTGCCATGCTGAAAGGGATGATCAGTGAACTAAGTAATTCTGTGGTTAACTACTAGATTAGAATATCTCATGTTTATGAAGCCTGATATTATTAATAGTTTGTTCCCTTGGCATGTGGATGAGCTACAAGAGGCTTCATCCTGTTTTTTTAATGGTACTTGAAGTTGATTTATTTATTTATTTACATTTGTTTACCAGAATGGCCCGGTTCAACAGTACCCCTTTTAAGCACTGGCCCTGGGCTGCAGATTACATTCAATAATACAATATACAATATGCATAAGCAATGAAGAAGTGAGGCTTGACAACAAACAACTTACATAGTATATTAAACATGACACATAGTAGATTAAACACAAGAAGGAACTGTGAACTAATATTTGCCTTAATTTAAAGAAGAAGAGCATATTACAGCTGAGTTAGTCATAGTCGGCAAAGGACAAAGGTGTAGTGGTTAATATTCCCTGTTTAGATCACTTGATACTAGCTATGGAGGAAATATAGAGTTGTGATGGTATTGAAGGAGTGAAGTATATTATTCTGTTCTGAGGGCTAAGTAAGAACAAGACCAAAGTATAACAGATTTAGACAGGATAGAGTTAAGTATTGAGAGAGAAAGTAGACTAATCTAATCCATTGTGGGGCAAGAAAAAGACCAATTATCCATTATATGTTGTTTAAATTCTGTTTATAGGATTTAAATGCAGTTTATAGTCTTAGAGGAAGTAGAAAGTTATTCCTCTTTTGGAGTCATGACATGAAAAAAGTGAGTCTCATTATGAAATGCTAGATTTGGTCACTCATAATAAGCTTTTTATTGCCTGAATATAGGTTTCTATTTGATATATACTGAAGAAGTATATTAGCTAGGGCTGTGTATAAGAGTAGATATGATAATTGGCAGTAGGACAAGCAGTGAGGGAATTCTAATCAGAAGAGTTGTTTAAAGGCTAAGTAGTGATGTGACCTATGCTACAGGTTAGCTATGAATTTAGCTAGTTTGTTATAGCACTGTGCTGATAAGTTTGATTGGGTAACTTGAAGATTGATAAGAATGGGTGCTCTGCGAAGAAGGGTTGGGAGTAGGTATGCTGTGGCTATGCATATATTTGCATACTCAGTTAAATAAGGGTTAATCTTGTAGAAGATGTATAGTATTTGAGTTTTGTGCTGCTTCTTTTACATGGTGATTGCATTTCACGTTTTCATCTAGCATTACTCCTAGTAGTCTGATATATGAAACTGTTTCAGTTATGATGTGACTGGAAGGGGTTACAGTGAAATTGGACTTGTTGTCATGGAATGGTTTGGGAGTGAAGAGTAGTAGTTTATTTGTTTTGTTTTGTTTTTTTTTGGGGGGGGACAGAAGAAGCTGGAAGCTGTTGAGTGCTGCCTCTACAGAGAGGAGGGATCCCTGAGTAAGTCATAGTTGTTTGATGGATTTAGCTACACAGATGAACATTGATTCATCTGCATACATGATTCACATATTTTTGCTGGCTTTGTGTAGGTCATTAATGAAAATATTTAATAAGAGTAGGCCTAGGGTGAAGTCTTGGGGGACACCTGCAGATATAGTATAAAGGAGGAGATATAGATCAAAGCCTTTAGACAGATCAAGGGATACTGCTGACACTAGCCTACTAGTATTGCAATGGAGGTTAATAGAATAGAAAAAAATGAGGAGTGGGAGTTGGTGCAGTGACGTGGACAAAAGCCATACTGTATACAAGAGAGAAGATTATTATCAAGTATAGAGTTTAGTAGTTGTTGATGAATACATTTTTCTAGAATGTTGTATAGAAGGGAGAGAATAACAATAGGATGATAGTTAAGTCTACTGATTTCATACCTTTATGAAGTGGCAAAATGTAGAACTTAATGTAGGAGTTAAACAGAACTAACATATTGATGTAAATGTATTACTATATAAGATTATTTGGCAATTGAGATACATAAGCTTACATGGAAGTTCATCCTGGGACATACTTGCTGTCCAAGAAACAGTAGCACCAATGTCAAGGACATGCTGTTCTGCACTTTCCGGGGATTTGTCTGGATCCCTGAAAGTGGACATGAGGTATTCGTTTGCTGTTAGTGGTGGCACTGTAGCAGATCCCCCAGTACCCATCTGATCACAGGCCACTGCAGGTGCTCTCCTCCATGCACATGAGATCATGTCAGGAGTCCTTGATGCATCTGATCATATGTCCTGCTGTGGCCACTTACTGCATTCACATCTGCAACTATCTGCTGACAAATCTGCATTCTGCCTTACATATCCACATGTCACTTCTCAAGCAGAAAGGCACAATGTCACCTAAAAGCTTCCACAATTACCTGATTCTCAGGGTTTCTGAAGATTTTTTTTGGGGGGGTTGTGACTCCTGGGTGCCATAGTCCTATGTGTCCTAAAACACAACAGAAGGATAATGCACATAAGTATCACATAGATATTTGAAATATGAACAACAGCAATTCTGTGGTTGTAACATGTTACATTCACATACAAAACAAAGCTGGATGCAAAATAAGGGAGAGTAACAATAGCAACATATCCTTGTTTGTGCCAAAACAGAAATGCAGCTTTGCTCCCCCACAAAAAACAATGGGCAACTGACATATTTTGCTAACAAACCATAATTGAAATCTAAGAGTGCTATCAAATTAACTGTCCCTAAAATGTGTACAGATTTAATACAGAACAACCAATCGAATATGCCCTGGCTAAACATTGTAAACTGTTAGGAACATTACATTCCTTTAAGTTTTGTGTTATGCAAATTATAACTCCTAATATCAGAGGAGGCGACATTGATAATTATACCCAAGAATGTGAGTTAAGATGGATTATCCGCTGTAGAGCGGATAAATCCCCTGGGTTAAATGATAAAGTTCAGTTAGAACCCATTTTACACAAGAGAAGAATATTTAAACCCAGTTTACAATAAGTATCATTATTACTATATTTAATTCAATAGGTATATTTTGTACATGTTTATTTTAATGATATACATATTAAATGTTGGTACTATGTTAGTTTATGATGTATTTCATTTGTTGTTGTTTAGGAATACATAGTTTTAAACGTTAGATTTTTATGACGTTTGCAGACCTGAACCTATCAGCTGCTATCTATTGTTATTTAAAGTCAGTTTTTTACAGGTTGGGATATAGTCTGAAGAAGCCTTCGGGTGAAAGCGCTTACTTTCCATGTGTAATAAATCAATTTAAAATTTTACTACAGTGTTGGCTTTACTCGTTGTTTATTGAAGTTACCTGGTGGACTTTTATACTTTTGTTAAAAGTGACTGCTATTTTGGTTCCTGTGTATGCATTGGACTACATATATATATATATATATATATATATATATATATATATATATACATATATATATGTATATATATATATATATATATATATATATATATATATATATCTATATATATATATGTATGTATATATATATATATATATATATATATATATATATATATATATATATTTGTTTATTTATTTATTTATAAAACAGAGTTTTCTTAAATGACATTTCAGCAGTATATAGCTGAAAAATGCATGCATGCATTCTCAAATTCAGTAGTCTTCTGTGCGGACATATCCGAAAGTAACAGCCTCTTCTGCGTTCTCCACATAAGGAAGTCTCCTCCCCTTCAGGTACCCTAGCTACACAATTGCCTTTTTATGGTGAAGATTCATGGCTGTCAACATGGTGAATCTGCAAATCAGGTGTGAATTCATTAAAATTGTGAATCCCAAATGCTTGGCTTTATGTATCTGATGTAAACATAATGCAGGCACTCCGTCAGTGTTTGGATTGCAAATGTGAATGATTACTGGTAGGGAAAAGGAAAACACAACAGCAATGCAGACTTCCCTACCAGCAGTGGGAGTGTCAGGTTAGAGATACAAAGTGAATAGAAGTAGTTTTATCAAGTTTGGAAATGTAAATAAGTAGCACACAATTCTGTAGAAGTAATTTTATCAAGGTTGGAAATGTAAGTAAGCAGCACACAATTCACAGGTTGTGTTCATTAACATCCAACCTCCCCTTTATTTTTTGACAACTGTATATTATTGCCAATTAATATATTCACACATTTTAAGGACAAGGATAAAGAATGCCTTACAGAAAGCATGTCTCAGATTACTGATCAGATAAGGCAAGAATGAGCAACAAACACAGAGAGGTAAGACAGAACTGCATTTTTACAAGCAATAGTCATAAATGGTTATGTAATCAATCAGTGCACTACATCCAGAATTTATACATGTATAACTAACTGTTATGTGGTTTCTTAGTACTACAGATGATGTTGCACTTGGTTGTATGCAGAATGCTTTCAGTTCCCTGCTGCAAAACTGTTTTGGTGGGGGGTAAGGCACCCTTACTGTGTTCTTAAGGTTCATTGGAGTGAGTGTTAAAATCCGGACCTATGTAGAAATATTTTATGTGTACCAACAAATATTTTGTAGTGTTTATTTCATAGATTGCTTTTCATTTCAACTATTTTTCCTTTTCTGGGGGGAGACAGTGTTTGTGTGGTGCATGGCTTAGGGCAAAGAAGGGAAATGGAGAAAATGAATGTCAGGTTTGGCTGTGTTTATCTTGTTTGCACAACACTTAGCAGTGTGCAAACCTGGACTAGTGGCCCACACAGGAAGCAAACAGAGTACCTGCAGACAGGGTGTCTTTAAAAGTGCAAATGTCAAAAAAGATACATTGTTGCATTTTTGCTTTCCATCATGCAATGCCACTAAGAGACATTGTGTGGTGGTTAGCATGGTTGCCCAATACCTGCAATCATCAAACACCTGCAGACAGGATGCAAATAGCCAATAACTGAAAATGGATGCATTCCATTAATTCTGCTGGGTACTGCACAGACATGCTAAGCAGTGTTGTATGGCAATTAACACAGAGAATGTAAGAATGAGTAGGAATTTATGGAAATGTCATGTCACTAGTCCTGTGGCAGCAGATGTAAGTGTATGGCTGGAGTTCAGATGGTCCTGGGCTCTGATACAGGTGATCTATTTTTACTGTTGTGGCAGTGCAGTTTATAGCAATTGAATGTAAAATAGACAAGTGTTATTTCAACATTCTTGTGGCAACAAGCGTAAGTACAGGACTGCCATACACATGGTCTTGGGTTCTAATACAGGACATTCTAGACATTTTTACTGTTGTATTTCCAATTATAGTCACTCACACATTCTCACTTATAACACTTTAGATAGTGGAACTGATATGAATTACATGTATGAGGGATAACACACCCTTAATTGTGTTTTCAGATGTATGACTGAGGCTATACTGTCTACTACATTTCTGTAAGTATAATTCTGCTATCTGGACTTGGATTGCCTTCACAATTAAATAAGACACATACATACCTGGATCTATATACAAGAACCTTGTCAGATCATACACATACATGAGTTAACACCTGAAAATGTCAGCTGTATTTATGAATGCTCCTGACTATGTCTGAGCAGCACTTCTTCTGTGGCAAAGATGGAAAATCAATGCTGTGGATGAAAATGTTTTGTCCCTTATGCCTAGGTTTGAATCACACACTTTAAAAATCAATTTAATTTTATCAGTGTATAAAGGTGGTGCAGCGGTAGCATTGTTGCCTCACAGCAAGCGGTTCTCCCGTTCGCTTCTCGTCTGGAGTGCAGGTAGTGCCTTCTGTGTGGAGTCTGCTTGTCCTCCCCGCAGTTGGGTGGGCGTTCGAAAGACATGTGTAAATGGGTGTGCCTTCGTTGAAGGTTGAATGTCGAGCCGGCACCTCGGCGTTCGTCAAAATCTACTACCAATCATTAGCGGACTAGAGTTCCGCTTTGGCAACCCCTAACCGGGAAAGGCCAAAAGACAACAGCAAGTGTATAAAGCCAAAAACAAATGTGTCAGGTCATGACATTTATGCCCCGAGTGTATGTCTGCAAACTTAACTCACCTAACAGTCACCTTTCAGTTTTCAATATATTTCCAAGCTACATCAGCAGACACCCCTAAAACTAAGGTCAAGTGTCAGATTAACCATCCTATTTCAAATATTTATTTCATCCCTGCTTTGCACTGCTGCTCTCCACTTACTGTCACACAAATGCAGCTAGCATCATTGCTCGGGCTTACACACAACTAGTAAACACATTTAAAAAACTCCAGCTATACTCTGTCGCATATCGTCTACTCAGAGGCGATCTCTGCTTAACATACAAGGCCATGCCAAACCCAGAGCTGTTGGACATGCTACACTTAAAGAAATCCCATTCCCTCAAAGCCACATGCTCCAGGGATCTAAATCTTGTCATCACAATAAACAAAACATGCTAGAGGGATAGGTTCCTGACCCAGAGACTCCCCAAATTCTGGAATAGACTGTCCATACATGTCAAGCCGAGTGCCTTTTTGCCCTCTTCAGAAGGAACCTTGATGATTGTATGGAAAAAAGGAAATTCACCCCGGGGATCACGTCATTCGTCCTGCTAGACAAGGGTCCAGGGAAGTAAATAGTGTGGGAAGAAATAGCCAGGGAATTGTTATGGCTAAGCTTGTATAGGCCTTAGGGCCGATAGCCTAGTACCAACCTATGAACCTATGAACTAGAACTGGCAAGAAAGCATTCATTTCCATTGCTCTAGGTCAGGTGTTAGACATGTCTGGAGTTAGTGGGGAAGCTGCCCAGTTCAGGATACAGATGTGGGGAATCCAGGATCCCAGGATATTTATTGGACTCCTGGTAAAGCACCAAAACCAATGGCTTCTGCAGGGGGACTATTCTGGCTACCAGTACATGTTTGAGGCATGGATTACTTTGGCTCAGGCTGTATCCAGTGCTACTGGCATCCTACATACTGGAGAACAGTGTAGGCACTATTTTAATGATCTACACAGGCAAAAAGGGATACCCTTAGCCATTGGTTGGCTGAATTTGAGGCTGCGGACATCCCACAGCTTTGTAAGTATGATAATAAGAGAGTACTTGTAATACCTGGAAAGCTAAATATATGCAAGACTGGTATGCATAATGCTCTTCTGTTCTTTTCTGTTCTTTCCCCAGCTAATGCCAACACAGAGTTCAATAGACGTGCTCATGCTGCTCAAATGGAGAGACTGAGGAAAGCAAGTAGTACATATGCAGCACAAGAGAAGTATTATTGTAGCTTTAAAAGTTAAAGACAGATTTTTGTTTTTTTTATATAGATGTAACAGATTGAACATGCATGTCCTAACTGTAAAAGCAAGTATACATGCATTAGTCTGTAGCACAAACCAACTTTAGTAGTGAAATATAAGACTGTAGTCAGAGGTCCTGGGTTCAAATACCATGAGTCACAACTATACAGTACTGCACTTTTCCAATAAAATTTACATTAAATTAAACTCTATACAAGTGGTATAAATTCCCTGCTGTTAACTGTAATCTGTATAACTGGAGTATGCATATGTGCAATATATGCACATTTTAAGGATTGCTTTCAGAAAGCTGTAGGTATAGTGTGTATTTGTTAGGATGTATACTTAAATGTAATACTTCAGACAAAAAAGTCGTATAAGTGTGTTAATGCATTATATGCACATATGATACTAATTTTATCCCTTTTTTTCTCTCATCCCAACCCTTATCCCTCTTTTTTTTATTTTCTCTTATGCGTCATCAAAATGTCTCCATGTCATTCTTCTGTACCAAATCATTAAATGCTACACAGCACAGTGAATTAGGCCAGCCCCAGTGGATCAGACTGCCCCTGCTCCAACTTGATCCAGCACAGATGCCCAGGTTGTTTCAACCAAACCTGACAGCACTGCCTCTGCTGTCTTTGCACTACCTGTGCCCTCAGATATTACTGCCCCAAAAGCTGGTGCAGTGTTACCCTCCAGGAGCAGTGGCGGAGACGGGGAGTTCATCACCCACCAGGAGATGCCAGGGTTGGTGCAAAGGGTCATGCAGACTTGGGAAAACAGGTTAATAGCTGTTCTTCCTCATGGTATGTAGGAGGAGAATATGTCAAGCACTCCATCTGCCAGCAGAGTAAAGGGACAGTGATGATAGTCCAGTGGGTGAGGACTCAATTCTCACTGTCTCCATGTTTGTAGGGCGTGAGCTTGTATTGTCCCCTCCCTCACCCAAATCATGGTGTCCCCAACCTTTTGCATCCCCCACTGTCCCTGTGTCTTGTCTTGTCTTGTTTGTTTGCATTTGTTTCCTCATCATCCCAACTTACCTGATCCAGAAATAACTACGCCCCTTCACTTTTGGCCTCCATGTTTGCACAGAGTTTGGCATCATGCACCAATGCCAAGCAATGGTGAGAAGCTCTACAATGTTGCAGTTACCTCGATGCAATGCCGCTTAACCCTGCTACACTTCATCCACACATAATAACATATGCTGAATGTACTATAAAGAATAACATCACTGCATTATCACTGTTATTTTAAAAGTATTACATACACCTAGATTCGAACCCAGTATCATCTGGGCTCAAAAAGAAATGTGTCAATGCATTTACACCTGCTTCCACAGAGTCAGCTAAGCAGCAGGTGTGTTACATAGACTCAATACTAACTCTCAGACTTTAAGGAATGTGGCTCATGTTTGCATACTGATTAATTACACACAAACAGGGAAACTAATGGAAATGTGTATCTTGCATGCGCCAACACTTTGCCAACCACCTCGAAAACAAGCTGTTTGCTGCTGAGCTATGCAAAGTCAATATTGCCATGTATTAGTGCTGTTTTCTGTCCATTTACTCTTTATGTCATGAAGCTACATGTGGAAACATAACAAAGTGAAGGTCCTATTTCACTGTAACCCTGGTGTATCGGTACTTTTTCACACATATATCAACTACACTATATAAATTAATATCAAATGTTGTGTGAAATGCAATGCACATCAATCTGTTAACATGCAGAAGTAGAACTATCTTCACAGTTGAGCATGCCAACACATCCATCATCTGACCCTGGAAGCCATTGACCCATAAGCCTAACTAGCCTTATCTGTAATACTATGGAAAGAATCATCATGGACCTTATCCACAAGGATGTAGATGACCTTCAACTCTCTTGATCTGACCCATTTTGGTTTTATCAAGGGTAGATCTTGCTTATTAAACTTAGTGGACTTCTTTGATAATGTTCCCAAAGCTCTGGAAGAGGGAAACAGGACTTGCTGTCTATGTTGATTTAGTCAAGGCCTTTGACACAATCCTCTTTTCAGGTATGATAGAGAAAATCTCCCATTGGGGATTAACCTGTACATTACTAGACGGGTTGCCAGCTGTCTCACTGACAGAATACACACTGTCCACCTCCACCAGTAGATTAATTACCACTGGAGTACCACAAGGATCTGTGCTGGGCCCTCTACTGTGTGGAAACAATTTAGCTGAAGTCCAGGCAAAGGTAGATGACCTGCGGCTTAGCAAGTTTGTAGATGACTGTCAACTGGGCATAATCATATAGAGTCCCACAATGGTGTTAACATATTACAAAAAGGGCTGATACAGATAAATGATTGGTGCCAACCTCACAGACTGAAACTTAATGCAAAAAATGCCTCATTGTCTCCTTTGGCAAAGCAGTACCCTTGCTACTTATGATATACATAGCACCCCTCTAAGCTCAAACTCAGTGGTGCAAGACTTGGGAACACAGGTTGATAGCAATCTAAACTTCAATCACTATGTGTCCATAGTGGTAAGAGACACACACTCTACATTGCGCACCTCATAAATAAGGGCCTCAAATCCAAGACCAGGGAGGTCATAGCTCCACTGCACTCGACCATTATCAGACCACTAATTGAGTACAATACTCCTTTCTGTATGTACCTCACCAGACACCTGCAGCAACTGCAGAAAACACAGATGTTTCTGACCAGGAAAATCGAGGACTTCCAAAACATGGCACACATGGAAAGACTGAGAATCTTGTCACTGCACTTGGTATCATAGAGGCTGCTGAGTGACGACCTATGCCCAGCCTACAGAGTAGTCTCAGACCCTCCCCTACTGGAAATGCTGGGTATCCACAAGTCAAATGTAACAAGAATAACTTGCTTTGGGGAGCTCAACCTAGCCTGTGCCATACACAGAGCATGCTGGAGAAACAGCTATATCTCCCAGCAACTGCCACTCCTCTATAATATACTCCCACTGCATGTGAAGCAGTGCTCCTCAATGACCCTTTACAAGCACAACCTTGACAACTGGATGAGTGATTGTAAATTCATGATCACAAAATTGCTCTGTTCACAATTACCACCTATGCTCAATAAGAATACTTGGGTTTTTACATGGCTAGGCATGTAAAGTCCATAGGGCCTTTAGCCAAGTAACCTCCTATGAACCTATGAAGCTATGAACTCCCTTATGCAGACCTCCCAACATCTTCTCTCCAACATGCACTGCTGATGTCATCCACTATAAGTTGTCCTACAGCTTTGTAAAAGTTACACTTGTGCCATGATGCTTGTGTAAAATACTGAGCTCTGTAGTCTGTGTACTTAGGTAGGAGCTCTGTTGTCCCTGTAGTCAACTGTGTGTGTGTGTGTGTGTGTGTGTGTGTGTGTGTGTGTGTGTGTGTGTGTGTGTGTGTGTGTGTGTGTGTGTCTAGTCAGAAGAGCATGTGTGTATTCTAGTTACCACTCCAATCCCATGAATTGACAGTATTGTGGCACTTGCACATGCCTATACATCCATTTCATGCAGGCCTCCCAACAATTTCTCTCCACCATGCATTGTTGATGTCATCACTATAAGTTGTCCTGCAGCCTTGTAAAATTCAGACTTGTGCTGTGGCATTTGTGTAATGTGCTGAGCTCTACAGTCTGTGTACTTAGGTAGGGATTCTGTTCTCACTGCAGTCAACTGAGGTATATGTTTGTGTGTGTGTGTGTGTGTGTGTGTGTGTGTGTGTGTGTGTGTGTGTGTGTGTGTGTGTGTGTGTTTGTGTACTTGCTTGACATTAGAGAGAGCCATTTACACCAGCATGTGGGACACTATTATTACCATATTCTCATCACCAGACACTGCTGATGCCATCATCTATAAAGTGTTGTCTAAGACACTCCAAGTCAGACTTGAGCTGTGGTGCTTGCCTCAAATACAGATTTCTGTACACTGTGTACTTAGATAGGTAGGGGCTTTGTTTTCACTGCAGTCAACTGTGTGTGTGTGTGTGTGTGTGTGTGTGTGTGTGTGTGTGTGTGTGTGTGTGTGTGTGTGTGTGTGTGTGTGTGTGCGTGTGTGTATGCATGTGAGCATGTGTATGTGTGTGTGTGTGTGTGTGTGTGTGTGTGTGTGTGTCCAGCCAGAAGAGCATAATTGTGCATCCTACAGTTACCACTTCAAACCCATGACTTGACAGTATATTGACATCTGCACATGCCTACACATCCATTTCATGCAGGCCTCCCAACATCTTCTCTCCAACATGCACTGCTAATGTCATCCACTATAAGTTGTCTTGCAGCCTTGCAATAGTCAGACTTGTGCTGTGGTGCTTGTCTTAAATACAGAGTTCTGTAGTCTGTATAATTATAAAGGAAGGAATTCTATTCTCACTGCAGTAAACTGGGGTGTGTGTGTGTTTGTGCACTTGCTTGACATTACAGACAGCCTTTTAAACTAGGATGTGGGACACTGCTATTACCATATTCTCATCATCAGGCACTGCTGATGTCATCAACTATATCTGATTTGTGCATATGCACTATTCCCACCAGGGCAGGGTCAGAGACTGGCCTGGAAGTCAGGTAGAAGTCATCTCATCCAATACGATCCAAATTTCAGTGACATGGGTTTCAGTCTATCCACATACACCATGGCATGGTTTGTAGGTCCTGTATTGTCTTGGTGAGAAACCCCTGTGGTCTCTCCAACTGCTGTATGTGTCTGGTGAGGTACATGGAGCATTATACTTTATTAGTGTTTTGATGAGATTTAAGTACAGTGCTGTAATATAATCCTCAGATCTGAATACAGTGGCATGACTTATGATGTGTACAACATCAGTTTTCAATACCAGTCTGGGCACTTGGTGGTCGAAGTTCAGATTGCTATCTATGTGTGTTCGCAGTGCTTGCATCATTGTGTTTCAGCATAGCAGGACTGTTGTCAATGCTGTAATTATCAGAGAATTCCACTTTGCAGAAGGACAAAGTAAAGACACATTTTCCATTTATTTGTAGAAAGTGTGGCTTTGTCATCAATCATTTGTCTGTATTGGCCCCTCTTGTAGTATGCTATTATCATAGGTGGACTCAATGATTGCACCCAGTATGCAAGAATCAGCAAATGCAGTAAGCTAAATGCTGTATACTTTAGCCTGAACTATTAAGAAATAGATTCCAAACAGTAAAGGGCCAAGCACAGATCCTTGAGGTATGCCATTGGTGACAGCTCTACATTTATAGATTGATTCACCAACTTTTACAGTATGCATTCTGTCAGTGAACTAGTTGGTTACCCATCTAGTGACATAAGGGTTAATCCCCTGATGGAAGAGTTTTTCAATGACACCTGCATGGGGGATAATGTCCAAACCCTAGGCCAGACCTGGATAGCCAATATGCAGTGTATTACATTCATACAGGCCTATCACACAGAATCAATCAGCTGTGACAACATCACAGATTGCTTATCATGTGATTCAGCACATATACCTTCCTGACACAGTTGAATAGACACTTCAACACACCCTCCATACAGACTATGTTCCTGTAGACGGGTGTTCATCAACATACATCCATGTCAGTTGGGGGGACAGCACCCAATGCATGCATGTATAGACACATCCTGATTCTTCTCTCCTCATCTGTAAGGTAGACCAACATATCATCATGGACCTTTTAGTAAATGGACACTAGTAATATTGTGGCTGTTTGCATCAGACCTGTGTGAGTTGTTAATGCTACATCTTGTCTGTTACATCTATTTGATGTCCTCAAAGAAGTCGTTGAGGGCATGCATGATGACAACACTACCATCCTTTTTAACTTAAGAAGCCCAAGGCATATGACACAAATCCTTACTGAGGTACTCACTCACCACTGTCAGATATGGCCATAAACACCTATATCAACAACTGGGGAAACAACTGTATCACATACATGGCATGGAAATATCTTGAAATGTATGAAGTGAACTATATCTCTGTGTGAAAACCAGAGGGGCTGCCAGCCCGGCCAGATAGAATTTTATAAATAATTCTATGTCATTGTAAATATTAATGTAATCCACAGGCTTGTGTAACAAATGTAAGAAAACTGTGTTATGTTCTGAGCTTCAGAAATGTAACCACAGTGTACCCTGCTGGAAGACAGCTAATGAGTAAAGCATTTTATGACTGTTTGATCTCAAGCTAGGAAATAGGATGTCTGGGCTAGGAAATTTTTTCTATTGTTCTACGACAGAGATAATTACTAGGTTTTATATGTAAAGTGTCTTTTATTGCTGTGGCTTCCTGGCAGGTGCAGATTACAAAAATAAATGTTAAAATTTTAAGTTCTGTGAGCCTGACAAACTTAAGTAGAAGTGTCAAGTATTATGCAATCTAAAATGACTCAGCGGTAATGTGTATTATCAATTTAAGACTTTCTCAGTGAGAAAGATTAAGCATTTTGTATCTTGTTCTGGACCTGTTAACAACTCACCAGCACTGTGCTTTGCCCAGTAGGTAGGATCTTAGATCTTAGTATTTCTCTTAGAGCTAGATATGAATATACCCAGATTAGTCTAGCTGTTGTCTACATTTATGTGAGACTATCCTACAATATTGTTTTAAAGTATTTTCCTGTGATTTCTCAAATCTGTATTGTCATTGTGTTGAATTGATGAGTATTGTCTTGTGTTTTTATTATTTATTATTACATATTTTTAAACCGTTCAACTATGGCTGTTTTGTGTAAAGATAAGTAAGCTCTTAAAGTACTTCCATGTATTTGGTGATACTGTATAAGCCACACAATAGCCTTAGCCCTGGGTTACACTTACTATTTGGATAACACTAATAGCACACAGTGTAATTGGTCACCCTTTGGGAAGGGCCTTATAGTAGCTGATAAGTAGTGGTTGGTGGCAGTGATTTCTACCTTATAGTCTGGGCTGGAGGGGGCATAGCTGGAAAACATGTGCCAGCCTTCTCCAGGAGTGTCTGTGTGTTTGTATATAATTCATATCTCAAAGTGTGTGTGTGTCAACTACTTGGGCAGGGACACGAAGCACTGGTTGGACAGATATGCTGCTGGAGGTTTTGGCTTGACCACTCAGCTGATATTTGTACCCTATAGCTGTGCCACTGTGGAGTCTTACTGGGGATCTGGAGAGAAAGGGAGAAACCAGCCCCAGACTGACTGTGATCTCTGTGTGCTTCTGCGGATTGTCCTAGTGGTAGTGGAGCCAGGTCAGGTCCTAGTTTGGATGACCTCCAGAAAAGTGTGGGAATTATATTGGATTTTATGGTGAATTAAGAGAGTTTTTTGCTTCACTGCTGGCTTAGTACTTTTTGAAGTTTTTACTGTTTTTGTTATCATTGGTTCTTGACCTTTTTGGTCTGCATCTCTGTATGTTCTTAAGGGAAATTGTACTTTATTGCATGTGTACCTGTTATCCTACCAATGTGGATGTCCCTCACTGGTGCTATTGCTGAGGATTGAGGCTGCTTGATTACTGGGCCAATACACAGACATCACACTCAGGTCCAGTGATCAGGTCTGTACATCTGGGTTGTCTGCTAGGCCCTTTCCTGTCCATTATTTAAATCACAGACATCACAAATGACATACACATACTGTGTCCAAACAGCTGTCAGAAGTACTACAGATTATGGGCAATCATTGACTCCAACTATGATATTAATATAATACAGACAGTAGCAACACACACACCAAAGATTACTGCCACAGGCATGACACCTGCAATGACACAAAAAGATGGGGGTATTTATTACATCAGGAAAACAAACACACAACCCACATTGTAGACATCACACCCTATAATCAGACCAATAGGTATCTGACCTGTGTCCTCGGTAGATAGTATGTCGAATGTCCACCAGCATGTGACCACAGTGCTGACTACTCCCTTGTATGTAACACATAGTGAGTATGTGAAGGGCATCCACATCACAGACCATAATACCTCCATAGTTCACAGCCTTTGTCACACCACTAACTGAGTACAATGCACCCTTCTTCATGTACCTCACTACACATCTTCCAATGATGTGTAACTGAAGTGTACCACCTTTGCCACAGTGAGCTGTTGTACATCTTACTGGTCATACCTAGATATTCTTTTTGTGGCATAAACATTACTGTCTGATGCTGTGGAAACCTTGTAAGATTGTTACACCAGATGCATGTGTGATACCTATTCCAGTGATGCACACAGTACATGCATAGCTGTTTGACAAAATTAATGACATGGATAACATTTGTGTGACAGTGTGGATTGTGCCCCATATGTGTGTGTATGTGTGTGTGTGTGTGTGTGTGTGTGTGTGTGTGTGTGTGTGTGTGTGTGTGTGTGTGTGTATATATATATATATATATATATATATATATATATATATATATATATATATATATATATATGCCACGCACACAAGTCCACTAGCCTGTATTGATCATAATGTCATCTGCAGGTATAACAGTGTCCCCCCACCTTAACTTTCTTGGGTTGGCATAAGCCAGGGAACTTTGTTGGCTAGGCTTACTTAGGCCCTTGGGCCGACAGCCTAGTACCTACCTATGAACCTATGAACCTCCAGCAGATGTCACAGTATCAGTACCGTGTGTGTGATTACCCTCATACAGTGCACACTTGTCATAATAGTTGTGCAAGTGTGTTTCTGCAAAATCATCTCTGATCACTCTAAATCACACATGCTGTGTCAGAGACATGGGATTACTGGTGGTATTATTCTGATACTGTCCATGACTGTGCATGCTTCTTTTAATGTTGTCCATGAGCCTTTACATGTGTCCCACTTGCTGGAGACCACTGCTGAGATTACACTCATTTTCAGCCAAATCAGTTCGCACATCTTCACAAAACGCACCCTACCCCAGTTGTATATAACATTCCTGATAGAAGTCCTCTGCATTGTTCATGTAAGGATGCTTATCTCACACAGTCATCTTCCCCATTGTTATCTCATCTTGTGTGACAGTCACATAATACACATTTTCACTGTGCAGTCCCTACTATACCATTGATATGTGATTGGTATTGCTACAACTGTCTTCCATTGACATGCCCTCATCTGCTGTACATTAGTTTGTTTCACCTGTCCTCTTTCCCTGTGTTCAGTTCTACAATTCATCTGTGTGTCCCTATTCAATGCACACATTTCCCCTAAGTGTTTATTTTACATGGCAGTCCACATACCATTACAGATTATTTACATAACATTGGTACAGAATGCCAGGAAAGGGATTTCACAATACTCTGTACTGCATACAGTCTTGTGTTTGGACCATATACTTATCATACCTCTCAACTGTCCAGATGTTCTCAGTATGTCCAGAATTTTGCCAATATCTTTGGGTCTCTTCCTTATAAAATTTCTGGTTTTCTGCCATATCACTGGGATGATCTCAGAAATGATGTCACTAAATAATTACATACATTTCAGTTTCAGACTTCAAATTCTTCGGAAACTGTATCTTAACACAAACCTCGTTATTCTACCACATTTCTATGTCCCCCCATTATGTTGGGCATTGTCCAGATTTCTTGCACTAAAAGACTGAGAGGTATGGAAACTTATATTTATTTAACATGTGTTTATTGGGAAAGTCCAACTGGACAGAGCCTATTTTCACATAGGTCCGGGGAGAAACATTCCAGATGCATGTCTTTGGAATGTGGAAGAAAACCAGAGAACCAGCAGAAAACCCATGTGAATGCAGGGAAGACATGTAGATCCACACAGAAGGCACCCCAGCCCAGAATCAAACCAGAGAACCTCTTGCTGTGAGGTGATAATGCTAACCACTGAACCACTGCACAGCCCATATTAAGCTCTGGTGATTATTGTGGCATTCTGCTCAAACACCCTAACCAACTGTGTTCTGATGTAAACATGACTGCTATCAGTGTTTCTTTACATGGTTTCCTGGCCGGCAACACTGTTGCCAGCCAATAAACCCCACTTATTACATTTAAATGTGGTGCATGGCATATGAAATTAGCGCTGCTGCTCAACGCGCATCACTGCACACACATTTTAACTTCATGTAGGCTTTGCTTGAAGCCTACACAGAGTTTATTGAATCCCAGTAAGTATCTCTATAACATAACTTTGCTGACATTTGAATGCCATTTTTATTTTATAGTTGCTTAACATGAAGAAAGAGTCAAACAATTCTAAACATCATGAACAAAAAGCATGAAAGAAATCACCACAGATACTACATTTGATCTTAGCCAAAATGCTGAGAAGTGATAAAATGTTATCACTTATGTCCATATCTTCAGGCCAAAAGATGATAATGGCAGATTTTATTGTAATATTAGAAATACCTCATGTACGTAAAGCATACTGCTAAACATTAAAATCATAAAAATGTCCTTTTAAACAGGATAGCAGAGGTCCTAAAAGAGAAACATTTTCTTATTGCTTGAAATAGAAGTTCTTTAGATGCTAGATCCCACACAATTATCAATAATGCATTTTTGAATAAGCTTATTTCAGTTATTTAATAAAGCATACAACCTTGAACAGATGTATCAGTATAACAAAATCAGAAGAAAGTCAATACATTTAAAAGGAGCAAAACAAAATCTGGTGTCAAAAGTCATAGCACTAGACCTAAGCAATAAAAGTTGAAAGAAATGGCTGCATGTCTGTAGGTGCCACCTATTTGTTACAGTAAATATCACATATACAGTATTCCTAATCATATAATGTATATATGTTAAATAATAAAGCATCAAGTTAAAAATTCCACATGCTATATAAAGAAGTACAACACAAGTGAACAGACTGTCTAGTGTCTGTTAATTGATACAGTTCTTTTTCCAAGATGCATATTTTATTTTCCTTCTAATCCTGACAATATGTAGTTGAAGATCTCAAAGATTCAACTTGTTGAATTTTCAACCAGACAAAAAAATGATCAATGCTTCAGCCTGACAAAATATATAAATAAATAAATAAATAAAAATAAAGGACTTCAGACACACACCCTTATTAAAACCACATGGTCAGATATACATGCAGAAAGGAAACACACACATATTATAATACTGTCAGCGTCCTTATAGAAACTGTATCACCAGTAGCTTTATTAGGAAACATAAAAGATTAAAAGTAGTCACGTATAAATCACTGAGTTGAAACCTCACTCATACATGACTCAATAACAAGTAGGGTAAGGAAGCTGGCAGTCTGAAACATTTATGCCAAAGTAACAGCATCCCACCTGCACTGTCATACAGTGTATTAGAATTTCAACATATATGCCAGACTAACAGCATCCCATCTGCACTGTCATACAGTGTATAAGAAATTCAACATATATGACAGAGTAACAGCATCTCATCTGCACTGCCATACAGTGTATAAGAAATTCAACATATATGTCAGAGTAACAGCATCCCATCTGCACTGTCATACAGTGTATAAGAAATTCAACATATATGTCAGAGTAACAGCATCCCATCTGCACTGTCATACAGTGTGTAAGAATTTCAACATATATGCCAGACTAACAGCATCCCATCTGCACTGTCATACAGTGTATAAGAAATTCAACATATATGTCAGAGTAACAGCATCCCATCTGTACTGTCATACAGTATATAAGAAAATCACATAATATGTTTCAGTATATTCCCTTTGATTTCCTGGTAATACAGTGTTAAAGATGTCATACTAAATATAAATATTTCAAAATGTGCCAAATGTTAATCCAATAATATGACACAAAAGACGGTCTAAAAGATTAAATTGGGCTTTGTAAAGTACTTTATATATCATCATTTTGTGCAAGACTCATATCTGCATCCATACTTAGATGAAAACAAAATCACTGCCCCTTGGAGTTTTCTTAATAGATCTGCTTGTCTACATTTGATATTAGAATTTGTTGCAGTGGAAGTAATTATCCTGAAAAACAATAAGACGCTAAGAGATTTTTATATGAATGTAAGCATCAAGACAGATTAATGCTGTAGGGTTTGATCCTATTTGTATGGTAATGTACTTTTTAATAAAGAAGAATCATTGTTCTCTGCAAATATGAAAAAGGGAATGGCAATGCTGGATACCAAGCTGTTTTATTTTCAGCATGCTTCTTGAAAAGTCCTGTTGTATGCTGTGTAATTTCAGATTTAATGTGGAGCAATGCTTTCCTATTTTCACAACTGACAGTATCTGAATTATTACAATAAATATAAAAAACAAGCACATTGGGGCATATTGACAAATATTCAGATGAAAAACTGCATTTACTCATACACAAAAACAATCTCCCGGATTTACTATTCCTCCGTGCAGGACTAGCTTAGTCCTGCACGGAGGTGGCCATTTAGGAGCAGGACGGCAGCGCACCCTGCATAGTAATGAGGCGCGCTGCCTGAGCTCCTAATTTTACATGGAGTGTGTAAGAGTGCAGGGGGCGTGTCTGAGAGCAGAGCACTCAGAAAATACATGCCCCCACAATGAAGAACAGCAGAAAGGGATAAGAAATGAACGAGACTGCTCATAGGTGTCCGCATATCCCCACCAACAGTCCCCCTTGTGTACAACAGCAAAACTACAGAGAAATAAAATGAACCAACACATTTTTTTTATTTAAAAATCCGATTAAAGCTAACTGTAGGTGCGTGGGTGTACCCATCACTTAGCTACGGTTAATGCAGCTTAAATGGCTGAAGAGGATAACAAGGAAGATATATGCAAATGAAACAGCATAGCAATAGTGTAGTGGGCAGAGCATTCGCCTGACGAGCAGCCATTCCCAGTTCAAGTCCCAATGCAGCACATTCCATTTTCCATGGCAAAGCACATTATGACTAATAATTTTGTTGCATAACCCACTAAATAACATATATTTATGAACTGGAGTACTGCAGTAAATGCACATGTGAGGTGTCAGTGTCATAATGAATAAAGCACTAGTAAGCAGGTTTAAGCACCAGTAAGCAGTAGTAAGCATATTTAAGCACTAGTAAGCAAGCTTAAGCCTGTTTGTGTGGCGATAAGCAATGGGCACACAGGTTAAGCAATTCTAAAGCTAGCTCACTGTAAGCATATGTAACCGGAGATTAGCATTACTTACCCTCGCACCAACTCATGCAAACCTGCTTACAACTGCTCAAAAGTGCCTTAATCACTCTGTATCCAATGGTCCTTGTTCTGCCCATCAACAAAATAAACACCCATGCTAGTCTCAAACCCAGAACCCTATACACCACAGTCACAATAGTTAACCACCAAGCCATCACAGAAGAACAAAAGAATGAGGCAGCAGCAAACAAGTCTTCACCATAGTAAAACCAAACTGAACCTGTGAAAGGAATCAGTATACAGACATATGTACCTTAAACCACTACATAACATAAATATGTGAACTGGAGTAAAGCAGTAAGCCCAGAATTCAGATGTAATTGCAATAGAGTGTCAAAGTTCCCAATAAAACACAAGGACCTCATACAGTGTACATACACATGAATCATGGATACCAGGCATACATATAAGGTGCCATGAATAATAACCCAATGCCAAAAAAGAATTATAATGCAAACTGTAACGTAAGCAATGCTAAGCATTGCACAGGCAAGCTTAGCAGGTGTAAGCAATGTGTAGGCCAGCTAACTCAATGTGCCCAGTGTTATACCCCTTTAAACAATGCCAAGGTAAGCAGGTTTGCCCATTGCCTAGCCTTTTCAAAACCGGCCAATCATGGAAAAGTGCGGGAAACTGGCCCTACTTAAACCCAAGAGATGAGAATACATCTTATAACTGGTTGTAGCTTCCCCTTACAGGCACAATGGCAGTAAGGGGAGAAGGTGTGTGCTTTCAGGTGCAGCGCTGGTGCATCCAGGAGTCCAGAGTCATGGCAGAACTCCTTGTCAAAGACCATGATCAGAGACTGTTGCAGGGCCCTTACCAGGTCTCTCAATATAAGGTGGAGGCCTGAGACCGTCTTGCCCTTGACCTCACCAGTGCCACTGGCATACCCTGAACTGGTGAGCAGGACAGGCACCACTATGCCGACCTGAAGCAGCATAAGGGGGACCTCTTGGACCAGTGGATACAAGAGGCTAGAGTGGCAGGGGATCTTCCAGTTGTGTGTAAGTATCACCCCAGTATGTGTGTAATAATTGCCAACTCAGGTATATCATGGATAGGTATGGCTAAATATTCCTCTTATGTCTGCTATAGCTGCAATGAACCGGGCCACGAAAAAGGAGACCCACGTCAGTCGCCTGGCAAGGTTGCAACATGAGGCAGGTCAGTACTACTCATGCATTTACTGTCAAAGGAAATAAAACTAAAATTATTAGTAAATCAATTGCCTGTATAAAACCTGTATTGTTCAAGGCAAGTACTGGAGAATATGGTAGGAAGAGTCTCATATAGTATGTATATAAATAAAAGTGTAACAGTTTGACAACAAAGGTCTAACTGCTGGACTGCATTTGTATACTCTGGTATCATATGGTGATGTAGATTTCCAATCATGTAATACTACTGTTGTATTAAGCACTGTTACCCACACTGTGCACCATAAATTGAATGTGTAGTAATGCCTATATATGACTGGTGTAATCCCCAGAGGCCATTTAGCACAACTGAGAGACACATAGACAAAAAACAGGGAAAATGCAGACAACAAAACCCAAATAGCACATGCAACTGAGATGTGAACTATTGTTTTGTTTAGCACACACAGCCATGGTTCGAATCCTGGGAGTTGTAGAAGTCTGCATACAGAATCATACCCCACAACTGTACAGATATGCCCAGAATGTCCAGTAAAGTGGCCCATATCTGTTGCCTATCAACCTGTCCCCCTGGGAAATAAGTAGGATGACCCCAGACATATAGGCAGCAAATAGGAAATACAACTGATTAACACACATCTATGAGAACAAAGCTGGCACACTAGCAACTCTCCAAAATGTTATGAGACTAAGAAGCCATGTATGTCCCATATACACCCCAACTTGTCAAGCTGTGGCCAGAGTATGTACAGTAACAGAGTGAGATGTATGTGCATAATAGTAATGTGGAATCTGGTACTGTGTGTGGGAACATTTAGTTAGTGCTAACAAAGAATTCCCCCACAGGTCTGCCAGATACCAACACTGTGCCCAGAAATACAAGAATGATACCCTGTACTGGTACCATTTACATTGGTATTGTATGGCACTGCAACTGATGTGGTTGCTCTGAATAAAAAGGTATTACACATCACTGTTGCCCACACTGTCCTACAGAATATTACTGTCTAGGAGATCTGTATAAGGGTGTTGTAATACAAGGACAGAATGCAAAAGCACAGGGGATTAATAAAACAGAAAGCAGATAGGAGATATACAGCAATATCTAAATAGCAGACACAACTGTGATGGACAGTGTCTAAGTTGTAACAGATACAGCCATGGTCTGAATCCTGGGAGTGGATGTAGGCTGCATACAGGATCATACCCCACAACTGTACAGATGAGCCCAGAATGGCCAGTATATGGGCCCATATCTGCTGCCTGTCCCCCTGTCCCCTGGTAAGTCTGTGGGATGATCCCAAATGTTTAGCCAGCAAACAGCGAACAAAAATGATTGTCAAACATCTGTAAGAACAAACCTGTCACTGTAGTAACCCCCAAAACTCTTAGGAGAGTAATATTTCAAGTATGTCCTATCTACACTCCCATGTTGTCAAGCTGTGACCAGAGTGTGTACAGCAACAGAGTGAGATGTATGTGCATAATACTAATGTGTAATCTGGAAGTTTGTGTGGCAACAGTCAGGTAGTGCTAACAAACATTGCTCCCACAGGTATGTCAGATACGAACACTGTGCTGAGAAATAAAGACCATTATAACCTGTACTGGTGCTGTTCACTCTGGTATTATAGGGAATTGTGAGTGTTGCAGTTTCTCTGAATAATAAAGTATCACTGATCACTGTCACCCACACTGTGAAATATAATATAACTGTGTAGGAAAGCATATATATGTGTGTGTCAGGTCACTAAATGTGGAAGAGGGCAGTATTCTAGATATGTCCAGCACACCAGTATGTGGTCAACACATGGCCAAAGTCTGCGCAGAAAGAGTTGGATAGCTATGTACAGAGCATCAACTTCGAATATAGGAGTATGTGTAGAAACAGTGTTAACATACAATCCCTCCACAGGTATACCAGGTAAGAAGTGTATACTGCAGGTAAAACCAGTTCATGTGTAACGATGACGACAGCCATATCACTGCCCAAACTAAGGCTATAGGGTAGTGTAGTAAGACTTGTAAGGTACAGATAACAGCACTGACTAGGAAAGTAATGTGGACTACAGGAATATACTAGTTGTTAATTGACATCTTTCTCCCCCCCCCCCCACCATATCTCCAACAATATTCAACATACCCACCCCAGCTGGTATGTGATGACACCTATGTTCTGATAATGTCCAATTGTTTGATAAATATTTTAATTGTTCCCATGCATGTGTCATATTGAATTATTCCAACACTGGTGGCATGGTGTCATCCGTGTACCTGCATGCTGTTCTTATTACCATTGCGGTCCCATATATGCATGTGTTCTGTTTGTTATGCAACTGTTCCAAATCTGGTGTCTGGGTTAATGGGAATATCTATGCATGCTGTTATACCTAACCTGGAATGTGTTGACTATTACTAACCCACATATGATGATGAAATCCAAACACTATAGCATGCTTGGGAAAGCCGGTCCCAGCGGACCCACCTGTCCCAACTCAGCTGGCCATGGCACCGGGCACCAGCATAACTGGGGCCCAACCTGGGACCTCCCTGTCCACTGGTCCTGCACCACCTTCAGGTGGAACCACCTCAGGGGATGGGGCTCGCCCCCCCCAGGAGCAGGTGTGGACAGGCACCTGTCACCCGTTGCCAGGTCAGGGTCATGGTGCGTAGAGAGATCAACCAGCAGCTTGGTGATCTTCTATGCCAACTCAAGGGCCGCATGTCACAACTAAAGCATCAGTCTGGCTCTGTGAGTCAGCCCCCAGCACAGCCACCATTGGGGCTGTGAAGGTGCAGTGGTGACTGCCCGTGGCTTTGGACCTCAGTCCCACTGTTTCCACTAGGGGGCTCATGGTCTTCCAATTTCCCAACACTCCTCCCCATAAAGGTGTTTACCCTCCACATGTGTCATATACCGCCCCTGTATGTGTCTTGTTTGTCTTGTCTGTTAACCTACCCAACCTACCTCCCCAAATATTCCTACTACCCCTCCCCAACATCCCACTCTCACCTGTGTGTGTGTGTAAATATTTTAATATCTAAACAGATACAACATATCTATATATGTATATGTATATGTATATATATATATATATATATATATATATATATATATATATATATATATATATATAAATGTATACATATATATAAATAGGGTTCCTATTAGATGACCGAAGAAGCATTCTATCGAATGCATCTTGGTCAAACTTAAAACAACGGAAAGGCAAAATAGCGAAGTGGCTTTTAAGCGAATTCTTTCCCATGGAAAGAATTTGCTTGGCCCCTTCGGTTACTTTGTCATTTTCGGTCGAACTTAAAGCAACGAAAAGGCAAAATAGTGAAGCGGCTTTTAAGCAAATTCTTTCTCACAGAAAGAATTTGCTTGACCGCTTCAGTTACTTTGTCGTTTTTGGCACTGTAGTGCAATCTCGGAGTTAGTATATTTAAGTAGGGGGGTGTGGGGGATGAGGCTTCCCAGTTTATGTATTCTTTCAATTTTTTTTTCTTTTTTTTTTTATTTAGAACAGCGATGCTGTTCTGAGCTTTTGGGATTGTAAGCTTTCGCTTACATGGGGTTGATTATTCATCTTTTGCTTTTTTAAGCGTTCGATGATATAATATAGACCCTATAAATATATATGAACATATATACATGGAAAATGCCTACATCTATAGATATATATGTCTACATCTATATGTCTAAATATATACAGCAAGTTACATATATGTAAGCAGATATATATATCTATGTAGGTATATACGGATATAGTTATATTTATGTAAGCAGATATATATATCTATATAGGTATATATGGACATACATCTGTAGATAACAATGGGAAAATAACTACAACATATATGTCCACATGCACTGTTAATGGGGTTGAGAGGCCCCAAACAATATACGTCTTGTACAAATAGGTATACCCCCCCACAGCCAAACACGTCCACCCTGCAATACACTACCAAGTGTTGCAGATCCCATAACCAGAACCTGACACAACATTGGCACACAATGTTAACAGTACTACATCTCACCTGTATGATATCAGGCTGGTATTGATAACATGTAATGTAGTACAGTCTGGTTCCCATAGGAAATGTACAATGTGGAAGCTATCACCATCCCCAGGATACATATTCACAGACACATATATGCAGATACAGATATACATATATATATATATATATATATATATATATATATATATATATATATATATATATATATATATATATATATATATATATATATATATATATACACACACACACACACACACACACACATATGGATATATATATGTGACTACACATACACACGCAGAGCTATGGAAAGTAAGATACATATGTAGAAGGTGCACACAATATGGAAAAGCCACTATGCCTACAGTTAACACCTTAACAACTAGACATTGTATGAGCCACCCATACAAATGACAATTGCTGCCTGCAACATATACCCACAGAGAGCTCATAGGATATAACACCACACACAGGTTTGCATAAATGGAAAACTTTATTTGTGTACTATTACAGTTTTATATGCCATGTCATACAGCTGTTCAGACACTGAGATCCATATAAACAGATTAATGCAACTGTGAAACAGTTATACTACTATAGTAGTCTGGAAAGGTTCACAAATGTTGCTGTCCAGGCCAAACCCTTAAAACAGTACAATAGGAAAGACAGACTGGGCCACAGAATACCAAACAATCAACAGTAAGTAATGCAGGTGTATAGTTCAGCAGCCTCTATATACACTCTGAACACAATCACTAGCTGGTAAAGATTTCAGTTGACCCAATGAGATGTAACCTTCACATAACAAGGCATAACTGATGCCATCACAAGCACACTGACAAACAGAACAATCGGTATGGCAGGAGGCAGTAGGCCTGCATTAACCCAATTTATGTAACAAATTTAAATATAGGTGAATTGTATGGTACTGTGCATCCAGATACCTTAAGGCAGCTCACCCCTGATACCCCCACATTTTGTAACAGCCTAGGTTATTTATGGTGCACCCCCCCAGACTCAATAATACAGGGCCATATACCACTGTTACATTCACCGGCCTCTGGAGTGCATAAGGGCACACATGTAGTGTGTAGGTGAAGCCCACACATATATGGCCCCAGCCCCACTGTATGTGTGAGGGATACAACAGCAGTGGATGGATGGCAGGAATGGCAGCATGATATACTCACACCCTACTACAGAACAACCCCTGACAGCATGCCATAATTGCAAAGCTTGGTATGTAGGAGGAGGACAGAGGCTGGAACATAGGCCCATATGTGGAAAACTGTTGCCATACACTAAGCAAGTCACTGGTGTTACAGGATAGTCTGCAACATACCCTTAGTCAGGGATTTGAGGTTAGAAACATAAATGGATGTAGCCATGTACTGATAGCACTCAACACACACACTGCCAATGAAATATCTGACACAGGACCTGTTTGGTGTAGAGACAAAACATGATAGACCCACCTCTGGCCATCAAGAGGATAGGCCCACAGTTGAGAGCTATGCAGACAGACTGCATTCCAAGGTAAACTAGTATGTACACACAAACCCTGTAACACCAGTACTATACAAAGCATAACACAACTCTAGTCACACTCTGTCTGTAGTTCTGGAACCTCCTACAAATATGTAGCTGGCCTGAGTGTGCAGGTTCTTTTGTAAGAGGTATTGCTACCTGCTGTCTATAACACTGATGCCCACACGCAGAAAGGATGTCCATCACACAGGAAAGGTAAAGGGACCATGCCCACAAGATGTAGGGATTTATAGTAGGTGGTTGCCATGACAGTGGTAATTGGAAGTATTACACAGCAAGCTGCGTGCAGTTAGCAAGTGGAGGACACTGATTGGTGTAGAGGCCATGACCTGATCATGTGCATCACCTACTAAATCATCATCATCATCCCCTTTTTCCCATTTACATGGGGTCGGGGTATCGTATTAACTGTCACCAACTCTCGATTCAGTGCCACTCTTCTGCCTTCTTCAACACTCATGCCTGACTGTCGCAGATCTTCTTTCACACAATCCATCCACCTCTTTGCTGGATGCCCTCGCTTCCTCTTACCTTCTTCCTGTCTGTCCCAAATCTCCCTCACCAGATTGTCTTCTGCTTTTCTACACATGTGCCCATACCATCATAATCTGTTTTCTTTGATCTTTTCTGCAATTGGAGCTACTTTGGCTTCTGCTCTTATGTCCTCATTTCTTCACCTGTCCCGCAGTGTGCATCCTACCACCTTTCTCAGGCACTTCATTTCCATCACCTCTAGCTTCTTCAACTGTTCTGCCTTTACTGCCCAGGTTTCTGTACCATACAGTAGTACTGGTCACACCACTGTCTTGTACATCTTACTATTCAGCTTCTTTGGCATTCTTCTGTCATATACTACACCTGATACTCTATGCCAGTTGGCTGCAGCCCCTCTGATTCTAGCTTTGACCTCTTCATTCAGACTACCCTTCTCCTCAACCACCCCTCCCAGATACTTGAAGCTGTTTACCTGTTCCACTATCTTCCCATCTATCTCTATTCTCAGCTTCTTCTGATTTCCCCAATCTGCTGCCATTACCACTGTCTTATCTGTGCTTAGTTTCATCCCATGTGCCTTCAGATTTGCATTCCATTCTCCTATCCTTTGCTGAAGTTCTAGATCAGAGTCTGCCTGTACTGCCACATCATCTGCATATAGCAGCTTTGTTGCTCTGACCCCTCCAACCTGTTTGCTGATGTAGTCCATTACCAGTATGAACAGCAGTGGGCTCAGAGCTGAACCCTGGTGTACACCCACTCCCACTGGGAACCCCTCAGTGAGGCCAAACACTGTTTGTACTTGAGTCACTGGGTCCTTGTACATAGCCTGTACTAATTCTACCAATGTTTCTGGGACTTCAAACCACCGCAGTCATATGCTTTCTCCAAGTCTAGCAAAGCCCAGTTTGACTCTCTCGTCTTCTCTAGTTTCTTCTCAAGTATCTGTCTCAATGCAAACATCGGGTCAATTGTGCTACATCCTGATCTGAATCCGAACTGTTCATCTCCCATCTTACATTCTACTATTCTGTGTATCCATTTATCAATCACCCTCTCCAGTACTTTCATGCAATGTGGTAAGAGTTTGATGCCTCTGTACTGTCCACAGTTGTGGATGTCCCCTTTGTTCTTGTACACTGGCATGAGTATGCTTATTCTCCAGTCATCTGGAATACGCCTTTCTCTCCACACTGCAATTAGTATCCTCAGGAGCCATTTCTCCCCTAGCTCACCCAGCATCTTTATCATATCTGCTGTGACCTCATCTGAGCCTGCTGCTTTCCCTGACTTCATTTTCCTTAGTGCTGCTCTTACTTCTTCTAAGCTGGGCTCCTCTTCTACTCTCATTGTAGGCTGTTTCTGGAGCAGTACCACTTCTGTGGGGTTTTCTTCATTCAGAAGCAGCTGGAAATACTCCTTCCATCTGCCTTTGATGTCCTGTGGGCTGGTAAGCAGGTTGTTGCTGGAATCCCTTATGAAGGGTGTCTGACTATCTTCTTTATCTTTCTGTCTTTGCCTTGCAACCTGGTATAGTTTCTTTGTGCCCCTTACTGAGTCACTTTCCAGAAGCTGATAGAGTGCCTCTGATGCCCTATTCTTTGCTATTGCAACTTCTTTCTTAGTTTCTTTGTTAGCCAACCAGTAGTCCTTCCTAGCTTGGTCAGTCTTTTCATTCTCCCACTTCTTCCTGCACTCCTTCTTTCTTTTGATTACTTCCTGCACTTTTGCATTCCACCACCAGCTTTCCTTATGTACCTTATTTCCATACCTGGCTCGGCCACATATCTTTTCTGTAGTCCTAACACGTTGTTTTTGTTGCCATTCTTCTTCAACTCCACCTATTTCCTCCTCTTCTTGAGGTGCTAGAGCCCTGAGTAATTCCTTGAACTGCTGTACTTTCTCTCCAGTCAACTTCCAGGTCTTCAGCCTGGTCTCTGTTGACCTTAGAGCCTTCTCTGACCACTGCTTACAGCTGATTGTGGCAACTACTGGTTTATGCTGTGAACTGACTGTTTCACTGGGGATGACTTTGCAATCATGGATTCTACCCCATTGCCTTTTCCTTACTAGGAGGAAGTCTACCTGAGTTGCATGTTGGCTACTCTTGTATGTGATCTTGTGACTGTCTCTCTTTCTGAACCATGTGTTGGCTACTATCAAACCATTTGCCAGACAGAAGTCTAGAATGGCTTCTCCTTCTTTATTCCTATTGCTCCACCCATGTGGACCCAGGCAGTCCTCATATCCTGTTCTGTCTGTCCCGATATGTGCATTTAAGTCACCCATTATCAACACCAATTCATGTTGTCCTGCTTTATCTAGTAGGTCCTGCAACTGCTGTCTGAATGCACTCTTTTCCTAACTATCACAACCCTGCTGTGGGGCATAGGCTGAGATTATGAATACTGTCCTATCATTACACTGGAGTCTGATTGCCATGAGTCTGTCATTACTTCTGATGATATCCCTCACTGACTTCTGAAGCCTCTGTCTCACCACAATTACTACACCATTTCTAGCCTGTCCACCACCTGAGTAGTAGAGTCTGGATCCCAAGCCAAGTGGCTTTGTTGCACTGCCCTTCCATCTCATCTCTTGGATACATAGGATGTTCAGCCTTCTCCGTATCATCATGTCATCCACTTCTAAGCTGCGTCCTGTCAGTGAACCTACATTAAGCATAGCAATTCTCAGTTCATGTTGGGCAGGTTGGTTGGTTTTATGTCTAGCTTTCACTCAACAAAGCTATCCCAGGTAACCCAGGCTGGGCAACTAGACACCAGCCAGCCAGTAGCCTATTGACCCAGGGCTGCTGGACTTTTATGGCGGGCACACACTGGCCAATAGGGGCACATATACCCCTCCCACCATTAGCATGGGTCCCTGGCGTGGGTCAGAGAGTAGGCCGGGTCCTCCACTTATCACCGGTAACTATCCATGCCCAATTTTTGGCGACAGTAAACATGACCGAATCACCTAGAGCCATATTTTACACCGTCGAATGGCTAGCCCTGTCACGGCACGCAGTTTGTGATCCGTGTTCTCCTATCTCAAGGATACTGCGCACCACAATAGATGCCCAAAGCGGTTGGTCTTTTTACAACTGTCTGTGCTGCTACCCACAGCTCCATTCATTGCTGAGTTTGAGATAGAAACACTCAGCATGTTTTTTGAACATGGGAGAAACCCCACGGAGACACAGAGAGAACATGCAAACTCCAAACAGGCATTAGTCGGAGGTCAGGATCGAACCTTGTACCTTGTGCATTGGAGGCGAAGACCTTAACCACTAAGCCATCTGGTCTCACTACTAGTCATCACCTACTAAAGCCATGCTCCAAAGCAGCTCATTCCATTTACTGGAGAGAGGAGAGAGAGAGAGAGAGAGAGAGAGAGAGAGAGAGAGAGAGAGTGGAGAAAGAGGGAGAGAAAAAAAAAACCACTTCATTCATCAAGACATCATTCCAGCAACAACTATGTGAAGTATATATACATGCAATAGAATGTAGCACCTGGTCCAAAATAATGGGATAGATAATGTGGAATGATTTATATGTGCCATCAGGTGTTGTTGTGATGATGTTCAATTGAACAACTGCTATGGACAATAGTGTCTGTACCTGTGGGTAGTGGGCCATAGCCATCAACTGTGCAGGTCAGCACTGACTGACAAGATGTAAGCCATCATAGTGTATGTTGTGTAATGGGAAGTATGTATATTACGTGGCCAATAGCTGGTTGTGGAAGTAATGCCATTATGATGGACACATGGGACCCATGGCCCACCACTGGCAGGATACTCAGGTTAATCTGTAATGTAGCATGCCAGAATGCCATAGGTGTGTGATAGGGTTACCTGCAATTGGGTCCTACATATACCCCCTAATGCCAGGCTGTGTCCATATGTGGCACCTGTCTGTGGGGTAGCAAGGCAAAACAATGCAGCTGTACAGGAAGGTGTTGTGAGATTGTGGAGCTGATGTTGAATGTACCCCACATATAGATATGCATATGTGTACATATGTCACATATATAATATATAAAGATATCTATGTATATCAGCATGTATGTCCACAAATATACAAATACCCATGTGTAGACATATATATGTGCACATATATACATCATATATATATCTACAAATATACAGATATATACCTATATGCACATATCTACATATATACAAACACACACACAAACATATATGTCTGTAAAGACATGTCCCCTATATTACTACCACAGTGATGCGTGCTATGTACAAGGACCAGCACACATAGCAATACACACAAATAGCCACAGCTGGAAGTGTGTGCAACATGGATGGGTATGTCACATGTTAGTCCCTTGTTGGGTCCACATTGCCCTCGTCTGTGAAGTATACAATGGGAATATGGGGAAGTATGTCAGGTATACTTGTGGAGGTGGTCAGGGTTGGTAGATATAGAGTACAGTCTATAGGGGTGGTATGTGACACGTGTGGTGGGTAAACATCCTGGATGGTGTGTGTGGTCTGTGATGTGGACGCTCCATGGGCCCAAATATGGGCACAGTGGGAGCAAGCCTCCCACCCACTGCTACTCACAACAACAGTCCACGTTCTGAAGGTGCCTGGTCTGGGGGCTGAACAAGAGGAGCATGTTGGCCCTGTGAATGTGTACTGGCTGCCTCAGACTGATGTAGCACATCCCACATGTGTCTGTGGAGCCCGGTATGGAACAGACCCTAGACCTGACCTCAGGGGACAGGAACATGTCTGTGTATGCCCTGAGGGGGGGACAACATCCCCTGGGTTGGTTCCAGCTGATGGTATTGCTGGACCAGTACATGAGGAGGCCCCACGTTGGGACACACATGTGATGTGGCCAGGTATCATGGACAGATGGGTTTGGAGAGGTGGTTCTGCTAGCCAATAGAACATATACATGTTATTGTGTCATTGGTATAGAACATATTTTGGTAGTAACAGTCTACACAATCCCGGTACATGTCCAACAGCATGCATAGATATCCCCAGTAACACAGAATGTCAGGTGTGCAGCAATCCCAAATCAGCCATACTACTGGCATATATGGAACCATAGTGGCGCCGATAATGGCATGCAGGAGAATAGTCTGTAACAGACCAGCAATGATAGTGTCCACACAAGTGACATGGCTACAATCAAATAGCAGAAAGTGTGGTACAATGCAATATCTGTCCCACTGGTAGGTAAGCTGTAGCCATACCTAATGAGTTGTGTGTACAGTTTGTTGAAGCTGATATGGTGGGGGGGGTGACAGACATGTGTATTACAAACTGTGGCAACCTTGCTTTATGAGTTACTCAGACCTGTTTCCATCTTTATGTCTTTCAGCCAAGATGTCACATGCATGGTTGCCCACCTATTTACAAGCAGAGAATGATGTGGTGATATCACACTTGATCCAGCACTACCCAATGCTGTTTGGCAGGACTGCAAGTGTGTGCAACATGGATGGGTATGTCACATGTTAGTCCATTGTTGGGATCCCATTGCCCCTGTCTGTGAAGTATGCAATGGGAATATGGGGAAGTATGTCAGGTATACTTGTGGAGGTGGTCAGGGTTGGTAGATATAGAGTACAGTCTATAGCGGTGGTATGTGACACATGTGGTGGGTAAACATCCTGGATGGTGTGTGTGGTCTGTGATGTGGATGCCCCATGGGCCCCAATATGGGCACAGTGGTAGCAAGTAGCACGAGTGGACCACCCTGTGGAATTACCTAGTCCACAGGGTCAATGATGTCAGACTGCACAATCGCAGTTATGAGCAGGTCCGGCATCATTGTACTGACCTGCTTCGCAACGCCCACCAGAGTGCTGCTGCAGCCCGGGGGGATCACCTCACCATGTGGGAGTGGGCCATGCCATCCATCCCCGCTGACATGTATGGAGGAGCTCCTGGCCAGTCTCATCACACCTGTCCGGCTGGCCAGCCATCAACCACTGGACACCTTCATGGAGGTGGGTGTCACCCACACACTGGCTGAGGAGCATACAGGTAAGGACACAGGGCACATCAGTAGGTCACAGTTGTGTATACATCCACATTGGTACAGGTAGATCATGCATATCTGACATGTCATAGATATATTGTGTTGCTGCACTATAGTGATAAACAGATGTCCAGATGTGGTAGTATTGTTGGAATGTAATGTTGATGTATTGTAATACTGCACCCATCCTGTAGCACTGCCACAGGTGTGGCCACTGACATTGCATTTCTCACCCTCTTATGTAGGTCCCTCCGGGATACCACCAAGGCAGCAGCCTGTAGCTGGTGAGTATGTTTTATGTAGATGCTTGCCAACACACTGGGCATGTAATGGTGATTGTATATCCCATGCACACATCTAACGCACCTACCCTGAATGCATGCTGTACATGTGCATGTATTTTTACTGTGAAATGCACCGTCTCACAGGGGTTACCATGACGGGGTATTGGAAGTTTATGTCAGACACCTGCATGATAACTAACATCCTGTCATTGCGGAATGTGTCCACAGGGAGTAACATACTGGTGGTAGACATGGCCTACAGTAGGGCCATGATTGGAACAACACCCATATACAGTGCAACACCAGTGTAGATACCTGTAGGACAATGGCAACTGCTGCAGAGATACACTATGGCATAAGGCATCACAGTAGTCCACATTATCAGCTGGGTCTAGGCTGCAACATGCTGTGTTCAGTTTATGGGACACTGCAAAGTGACACACATGTGTAGGGCTTGCTTGTCATGCATCTGCATAAAGGCTGAAGGAGGGGGTGTTTCAGCATGACACACCAGTGCACTGCAGAAGGGATCATAAGGATGCTAAGAATGGGTCTATCCGCACATAGTCAGGTTCAGGACCTGTGGCAGCCATAACCCTACCCACACAGCAATAGTGATGACAGTGTTTGAACACTATGAGATGTGCACATGAGTAGACCTTGCAATCATGCATAATAGGGGGACATTTGTAGGGCAAACTGAACATACACTGGCAAATGCAGATGGCCCATGCTGGTATACCCCTGCCAGGAGTAGTGACTGCTGTAGTACACACAACAAGAGGTGCAATAAACCGTCATGATAAGGGTGTGCACACATATGCCCACACGGTGTGTATGCATTGCAGTCAGCAGCCTCACACCTAACACAATCTGTAGACACTTCACGTGAAAGTACAGGACATATGTCACATATTGGGCTCTTGTACTGCAAAGATATGCAGTGATATGATCCCATGGTAGATCAAAGATGTGTGTGTCATATCAATAAAGGTTTGTACACCCCCCAGAGCCACAGTATGCTCTGATGGTTGTCAGTGTAAGAGTAGTGGAGTGGTCATACATGGTCTGTTGATGTTGACAGCTGTAAATCAGGAATCAGGCATTCACCAATGACAACTGTCCAAATATCATCCAATGTATGTGTTGTTGAAAAACTCAGGGGCTGTGAGAAGTAAAGCTGACATAACTGACACAGTACTACACATTCCACAATGGGTTGTACACCTGTGAGTTGTGGTGCATACTACATGGCAGGGTGCAGAGCAGGTGCACACCAATACTGTGCACTTGGGTGCAATGGTATCCAGGGGAAGGGGCATTGCCTAGTGACACAGCACATGCATCACACACATGTATACTGTTGCTAGCATGGATTGACTATAGCTGAACTGCATGCTGTTCTGTACCATATGTTCTGCATGTTGACAGATGGGTAATGGGAAGATTGTGTGTACTATCATTGTGCAGCCTCACCTGTATGTGTGTGTGCATCCTGGTGGTTAGTTAGTTTGTCTGCAGGGTCACTCTGGTGAAGTGGAGGGAGGTAGATGAATGTAGGATGCATGAGTGCATGTGTGTGTTTGTGTGGGTGGCCATGTATGCACATGTGTGATTGTGGGGTGTTCATATGGCTGTACCTCCCTTTGGGACCATGCAGTACATGGACATGGACTGCCATATTACACACCAGGAATATCTGTCATGTGTGTAATCACAGGACAGCAAATAGTATAATATGGTCTGTAGCATGGAACAGGCATCCAGAGGGAAGGTAGACACCAGGTACACCATTAACATTGCAGTCAGCAGAGAGGTCACCTACAACCCATGTATGCAGCACTACAGATGCATTGGGGAAGTACTACTCAATACCAGGGAGTGTATCCAGATATTACAGTTGTCACATAATAGGCTGAAGGAGCAGCATGTCTGGCATGTACTGAGCATTGCATACACATCACACACCAGTGCAAGATATTATGGAAACAACATAGTAGCCCACACATATAGGGGCCATGCACAGCATATCTGGATGTACAGAGGGTGCATACTGAATGACAGCAGTGAAGCCATGTAAAACCACTACACACAGGTCAGGCAGGTAAAGTAGCAACAGGCCTTGTTTTGTGGCCGCTTGTGTCAAGATTTAGAGGACTGAGATGTTAATGAGTGGTATCAATGTGTGTATGTTAACAAGTGTGATGCACAATGGGGTAACACATGGACATATATGTGGGACCATCTGTAAAGCCATGGACAGGTAGGTATTATGGAGGAGTGTGTGTGTGTGTGTGTGTGTGTGTGTGTGTGTGTGTGTGTGTGTGTGTGTGTGTGTGTGTGTGTGTGTGCGTGTGTGCGTGTGTGTGTGTGTGTGTACTGTTAGGCAATGCTGTACAGGTTTTAAAGTGCGTTTATTGTTTTCTCCCACAGGTGGCAAGGTGGATCAGGGTCCCTCCTGCATGCAATCTGATGTTGGTGTCCATACAGACACCGAAGATGATGATAGTACTGTTGAGGCACAGGTGGGGGTTGTCAGGGGCTGACACTGTGCCAACATTTGACATCCCCCTTTTAGCCACCCCAACCCCGCACACAGGTTTCAGTGCATGAACATACCCTATCACCAGTGGCCATAGCAGAGGAACAGCTGGCATTTGGTGGCACTGCACATGAAAGTGTAGTAACCATGCTACTGCGTCCAGCTGCAGCAGGCATAGCTGGATGTCTGGCAGGACACCACATGGGTGGATGTCCCAGGGTGCTCGTGGTAGGGCCGCTAGACATCATGCCCCTGGCATAGGCGACATAGCTGGTACCAGCAGGCGCATGTTTCAGGCCATCATGGCAGCGCAGGCATGTATGGAACATTACACCAGACAGGGCCTGAGGCTGCAGAGGGCTGCCCTCACATCTGTAAGCGACAACCTCCATGAACTGTCGGGTGCCATCCGTGCTTATACCGAGCAGATGGATAGATGGCATGGTGAGTTGATGACCCTCATCATCCATGGTGTGTCAATGCTTCAACATGTGGTGGAGATCTGGCAACGCCCGCGTGGACTTGGGTCAGCAACACCAACAGCTGGCAGTCATCGTGGATGTGCTAGGACACCTGCGGCTCCAGTAGTGGCAGTAGCAGCCCCAACAGTGTAGGGGGTGTGCTGTCTACACCACAGCAGGCCATGTGCACATGGTCCTGGCCAGTCGCACGAGGGACCTGGTACCAGTGGACATTTGTCATCTGTAGGTGAGTATAGCACATCTAGGCCTGTACCTGAACATGCTTGTGGAACCCCTGGCAGGCACAGTCCATGTGTCCATGGCCGGAGGCAGTGAACTGCACATCCTGCCAGGTATGGTCGGCAGCTGTCCATAAACACCTGTTTAGGCAGCCACATGGCAGAACTGTGTGCATGCATACCCACACACTATGCAAACACACCTAGGGCAACCCCATAGCTACACACACCACATTACCTCACCCAGCTCTCTACATTACACACCTCACCCACACACATGGTTTCAAATGTATAGCCCACCCTCGGCCTCTGGCAAACCAACATCACACCCTGCGTGTGTGTGTGTGTACTGTTAGGCAATGCTGTACAGGTTTTAAAGTGCGTTTATTGTTTTCTCCCACAGGTGGCAAGGTGGATCAGGGTCCCTCCTGCATGCAATCTGATGTTGGTGTCCATACAGACACCGAAGATGATGATAGTACTGTTGAGGCACAGGTGGGGGTTGTCAGGGGCTGACACTGTGCCAACATTTGACATCCCCTTTAGCCACCCCAACCCGCACACAGGTTTCAGTGCATGAACATACCCTATCACCAGTGGCCATAGCAGAGGAACAGCTGGCATTTGGTGGCACTGCACATGAAAGTGTAGTAACCATGCTACTGCGTCCAGCTGCAGCAGGCATAGCTGGATGTCTGGCAGGACACCACATGGGTGGATGTCCCAGGGTGCTCGTGGTAGGGCCGCTAGACATCATGCCCCTGGCATAGGCGACATAGCTGGTACCAGCAGGCGCATGTTTCAGGCCATCATGGCAGCGCAGGCATGTATGGAACATTACACCAGACAGGGCCTGAGGCTGCAGAGGGCTGCCCTCACATCTGTAAGCGACAACCTCCATGAACTGTCGGGTGCCATCCGTGCTTATACCGAGCAGATGGATAGATGGCATGGTGAGTTGATGACCCTCATCATCCATGGTGTGTCAATGCTTCAACATGTGGTGGAGATCTGGCAACGCCCGCGTGGACTTGGGTCAGCAACACCAACAGCTGGCAGTCATCGTGGATGTGCTAGGACACCAAGCGGCTCCAGTAGTGGCAGTAGCAGCCCCAACAGTGTAGGGGGTGTGCTGTCTACACCACAGCAGGCCATGTGCACATGGTCCTGGCCAGTCGCACGAGGGACCTGGTACCAGTGGACATTTGTCATCTGTAGGTGAGTATAGCACATCTAGGCCTGTACCTGAACATGCTTGTGGAACCCCTGGCAGGCACAGTCCATGTGTCCATGGCCGGAGGCAGTGAACTGCACATCCTGCCAGGTATGGTCGGCAGCTGTCCATAAACACCTGTTTAGGCAGCCACATGGCAGAACTGTGTGCATGCATACCCACACACTATGCAAACACACCTAGGGCAACCCCATAGCTACACACACCACATTACCTCACCCAGCTCTCTACATTACACACCTCACCCACACACATGGTTTCAAATGTATAGCCCACCCTCGGCCTCTGGCAAACCAACATCACACCCTGTGCATATGATGATACCTGTGCCACACCCCTGTTATCCATACCATCAACGCAGAGAAAGGCTGATATGGCTCTGATGCACACAGTAACTGTACAACAGTGTACCACAGTACTGCAGTGTAACATGTTATAGGGAGTAGAGTGTAATGCATATATGGCAGGTAGTGTAGCCGTCCAGCAATGATGCCTTATAGCTGTTAGTAACACTGGTGGATGTGGTCTCTTTAATGATATCCATATGTGTTGTAGGTGTACATGTGGCAGCAGTAGGATTCCCTGTGCATATGATGATACCCGTGCCACATCCCTGTCAACCATACCATCAATGCAGGGACAGGCTGATATGGTTCTGATGCACATGGTGACTGCACTACAGTGTACCACAGTACTGCAGTGTTACATGTTGTAGGGAGTAGAGTGTAATGCATATATGGCAGGTAGTGTAGCCATCCAGCAATGATGCCTTATAGCTGTTAGTAACACTGTTTTGATGTGGTCTCGTTAATGTTATCCATATGTATTGTAGGTGTACATGTTCCCAAAAACAAATCTTGCCCCGTATATAGCTGTCCATTTCACACACATGTCCACTGAACACATGTAATCTAGTCTAAGTGGCTTCACAACATATTATTATTGTCCTCACCCCTCTCTCAGGGGTTTGAGTGTCCAAATCTATCTCCAAATTCAGTGTATATGCACAGCTGTTTCTGTAGAAGAAATGGGCAACTATGGACCTTCCCTACACCTGTCCTTCACATACCTAGCTATTTTCCCTACTGTCTTTCCCTATTTGTGCTCCTTTTTCACCCCTTTCCTATCAAACCTTTTTCATTTCTTTTAAAAAAAATTAGTGCGGGGGTAAGCAGGAGTAAGCACTTTTAAGCAGCAGTAAGCAGGTTTAAGCTTGCTTTTTGTGGGGGTAAGCAATGCCTACAAAGGTTACTCAATTTAGAAGCTGAATATAAGAAACTGTAACCGGAAGTTAGCAGTGCTAACCTCCATGCAAACCCGCTTACAACTGCTTAAAAGTGACTTGATCACTCTGTATCCAATGGCCCTTGTTCTGCCCAGCAACAAACTAAACAGTTTCTGAAGGCTCGAACCCAGGACCCTGCACACTATAGTCAAAGTGATTTATCC
>NC_056729.1:1055295048-1055300048 GCF_019279795.1 Protopterus annectens
CACCCCTTTCTACTGCAATGACAGCACATAGATGCATGTTTTGTACATGGCATTACATACACTTATTACTGATGTCATTACCCTGCTATGTTATCAGACTGGGACGTGAGCACTGGTTAACAGGGCTGAGCCATACTTAGCAGATGTCAGCATTGTTGCAAGATAACAGCTAAGCACATTTGAGCACTAGTAAGCAAAGCCTAAATAGTGTAAGCACCTGTACATTTAACCGTACGTCAGCACCGCTTAGCTTCATGCAAATCCATGCAAACATGCCTAAAACTGCTCAAAACTGCCTTATTCACTGTATATCCAACAGCCCTTGTTCTGCCCAGCAACAAAATAAACAGCCCTTGCAGGTCTTGAACCAAGAACCCTGTACACTATAGTCACAACGGGTAACAACTACGCCATGACAGCTGTGAAAACAGCTGTTGTATTTCCAATACATCTGTCAGTAGACATATTGAATAGTATTAAACAATCACTGTGGCTTCTACAATTGTATAGTACGTTAGTGATATTACTGTTGCATCACATATGTTGTTATATCTACATATGCACATAGATACAGTGTGATACATCTGTGAAGGTATACACAACAGTAACGTTTACACATGACAAGGATATGGATATATACATATACATATGCAGATATATGTCTACATGTACATACACATATATTCATATATATGTATTAATACACATCTGTATAGTGCATCATATATATTGTCATTTATAGATCTGTTTGTGTGTGTGTGTGTGTGTGTGTGTGTGTGTGTGTGTGTGTGTGTGTGTGTGTGTGTGTGTGTGTGTGTGTGCGTGTGTGTGTGTACTGTTAGGCAATGCTGTACAGGTTTTAAAGTGCGTTTATTGTTTTCTCCCACAGGTGGCAAGGTGGATCAGGGTCCCTCCTGCATGCAATCTGATGTTGGTGTCCATACAGACACCGAAGATGATGATAGTACTGTTGAGGCACAGGTGGGGGTTGTCAGGGGCTGACACTGTGCCAACATTTGACATCCCCCTTTTAGCCACCCCAACCCCGCACACAGTTTCAGTGCCTAAACATACCCTATCACCAGTGGCCATAGCAGAGGAACAGCTGGCATTTGGTGGCACTGCACATGAAAGTGTAGTAACCATGCTACTGTGTCCAGCTGCAGCAGGCATAGCTGGATGTCTGGCAGGACACCACATGGGTGGATGTCCCAGGGTGCTCGTGGTAGGGCCGCTAGACATCATGCCCCTGGCATAGGCGACATAGCTGGTACCAGCAGGCGCATGTTTCAGGCCATCATGGCAGCACAGGCATGTATGGATCATTACACCAGACAGGGCCTGAGGCTGCAGAGGGCTGCTCTCACATCTGTAAGCGACAACCTCCATGAACTGTCGGGTGCCATCCGTGCTTATACCGAGCAGATGGATAGATGGCATGGTGAGTTGATGACCCTCATCATCCATGGTGTGTCAATGCTTCAACATGTGGTGGGGATCTGGCAACGCCCACGTGGACTTGGGTCTACAACACCAACAGCTGGCAGTCATCGTGGATGTGCTAGGACACCAAGCGGCTCCAGTAGTGGCAGTAGCAGCCCCAACAGTGTAGGGGGTGTGCTGTCTACACCACAGCAGGCCACGTGCACATGGTCCTGGCCAGTCTCACGAGGGACCTGGTACCAGTGGACATTTGTCATCTGTAGGTGAGTATAGCACATCTAGACCTGTACCTGGACATGCTTGTGGAACCCCTGGCAGGCACAGTCCATGTGTCCATGGCCGGAGGCAGTGAACTGCACATCCTGCCAGGTATGGTCGGCAGCTGTCCATAAACACCTGTTTAGGGCAGCCACATGGCAGAACTGTGTGCATGCATACCCACACACTATGCAAACACACCTAGGGCAACCCCATAGCTACACACACCACATTACCTCACCCAGCTCTCTACAGTACACACCTCACCCACACACATGGTTTCAAATGTATGGCCCACCCTCGGCCTCTGGCAAACCAACATCACACCCTGTGCATATGATGATACCTGTGCCACACCCCTGTTATCCATACCATCAATGCAGAGAAAGGCTGATATGGTTCTGATGCACACAGTAACTGTACAACAGTGTACCACAGTACTGCAGTGTAACATGTTATAGGGAGTAGAGTGTAATGCATATATGGCAGGTAGTGTAGCCATCCAGCAATGATGCCTTATAGCTGTTAGTAACACTGGTGGATGTGGTCTCTTTAATGATATCCATATGTGTTGTAGGTGTACATGTGGCAGCAGTAGGATGCCCTGTGCATATGATGATACCCGTGCCACATCCCTGTTAACCATACCATCAATGCAGGGACAGGCTGATATGGTTCTGATGCACATGGTGACTGCACTACAGTGTACCACAGTACTGCAGTGTTACATGTTGTAGGGAGTAGAGTGTAATGCATATATGGCAGGTAGTGTAGCCATCCAGCAATGATGCCTTATAGCTGTTAGTAACACTGTTTGGATGTGGTCTCGTTAATGTTATCCATATGTATTGTAGGTGTACATGTTCCCAAAAACAAATCTTGCCCCATATATAGCTGTCCATTTCACACACATGTCCATTGAACACATGTAATCTAGTCTAAGTGGCTTCACAACATATTATTATTGTCCTCACCCCTCTCTCAGGGGTTTGAGTGTCCAAATCTATCTCCAAATTCAGTGTATATGCACAGCTGTTTCTGTAGAAGAAATGGGCAACTATGGACCTTCCCTACACCTGTCCTTCACATCCCTAGCTATTTTCCCTACTGTCTTTCCCTATTTGTGCTCCTTTTTCACCCCTTTCCTATCAACCCTTTTTCATTTCTTTTAAAAAAAATTAGTGCGGGGGTAAGCAGGAGTAAGCACTTTTAAGCAGCAGTAAGCAGGTTTAAGCTTGCTTTTTGTGGGGGTAAGCAATGCCTACAAAGGTTACTCAATTTAGAAGCTGAATATAAGAAACTGTAACCGGAAGTTAGCAGTGCTAACCTCCATGCAAACCCGCTTACAACTGCTTAAAAGTGCCTTGATCACTCTGTATCCAATGGCCCTTGTTCTGCCCAGCAACAAACTAAACAGTTTCTGCAAGGCTCGAACCCAGGACCCTGCACACTATAGTCAAAGTGATTTATCCTAAGCCATGTCAGATATACATAGCCCTGATGTTTTCACAAACAAATCATCCAGCACAGTCATCATTCAACAGTACAGGAAATGTATTTATACATGTAGATGTATGTGTGTGTGTGTGTGTGTGTGTGTGTGTGTGTGTGTGTGTGTGTGTGTGTGTGTGTGTGTGTGTATATATATATATATAGATCTATAATCTATATATATATATATATATATATATATATATATATATATATATATATATATATATATATAGATATATATATATATATATATATATATATATATAGCAATATATGTATGCATATACATATGCATATACAGATATATACTTATAGATATAAAAGAGAACATAACAAATACATATATAACGCAATGCACCATTAATGGAGGTGAGGGGGCCCAAGATAAATACGTCCTGTAAGTATTGATATTACCCCTTCCCCCACAGCAAAACAGATCTGCCCTGCAATACAACACCAACTGTTGCAAGTCCCATATCCAGGACCCGACACAACATGGGGACAAGACATTAACAGTAATCCATCCCACCTGTATTATGTCAGGATGGTATCAAGAACATATCATGCAGTACACTCTGGCTTCCATAGGGAATGTACAATGTGGAAGCAATAAACATTCCAAAGATACATATATACACACACATATATGCAGATACATATATATATATATATATATATATATTATATGTTTATATATATCTATATATATATATCTATATATATATATATATATATATATATATATATATATATATATATATATATATATATATATATATATATATATATATATATATATATATATATATATATATATATATATATATATATATATATACAGTTTCAAAAACATCGAAATTCTGATCATCGAGACCAGAACATCGAATTTTGAAACATCGAAGGTTACAAGTGTAACAAAAAAAAAAAGAAAAATTAATTTTAACAATTGTATGCAGGGGGGCTTTGCCCCCCTGCATCCCCACCCCCCTACTTTAATATTCCAATTGCGAGACCACACTACAGTGGAGTAAAGGGAAATCTCCCATGTAGCGCTATATGCAGAAGGGCTAAACAGGAGATTTTCGGCACTCTATCTGTAGTGCCATCACGCAGATGGCACATAGACAAACACAGTATGCAGGGCACCTTGGTGCCCTGCAAAAACAAAAACATTCGCCCACCTACACTTACCTTTTTCTTCCCCTTCAAACCTTTGATGTTTTCAAACTCGATGTTCTGGTCCCGATGATCTGAACTTCGATGTTTTAAACATTCGATGGTCTGAAGGGGAACCATATATATATATATATATATATATATATATATATATATATATATATACATACATATATATATATATGTGTGTACACACATATATATATATATATATATATATATATATATATATATATATATATATATATATGTAACTACACATACACACACACACAGATATGTATAGGAAGTTACATATTTAGATGGTGGACACCATACTAAACTGACAGTATTCCTACAGTTGCCACCTTATCAAGTGAAGTCACCCATACAAAAGACAATTGTTGCCTGAAACATATACCCACAGAGAAGTCAATGGGTATGACACCACACACAGGTTTGCATTCATAGGAAAGTTTTATTTGTGTACTATCACAGTTGTATATGCCATGTCATATAGGTGTTTATACTTTGAAATGTATACAAACAGATTAATGAAACTCTCAAGCAGATCATTTAATACAGTAATCTGAAAGCATAACATATGTTGCTGTCCAGGCCAAGGCCTGCAAGTAGTAAAACAGTAAAGA
>NC_056729.1:1055302548-1055375048 GCF_019279795.1 Protopterus annectens
TCCTTGCATCCTCACCATTCCTCTATCCTCCCTCTCATTCACTCACATATATTCTGTCTTAGTCCTGCTGACCTTCATTCCTCTTCTCTCTAGAGCATATCTCCATCTCTCCAGGGTCTCCTCCACCTCTTCCCTACTCTCACTACATATCACAATATCATCTGCAAACATCATAGTCCACGGGGACTCCTGTCTGAGCTCGTCTGTCAACATGTCCATCACCACTGCAAATAAGAAAGGGCTCAGAGCTGATCCTTGATGTAACCCCACCTCCACCTTAAACGCATCCATCACTCCCACCGCAGACCTCACTGCTGTCACACTACCCTCGTACATATCCTGTACCACTCTTACATACTTTTCTGACACTCCTGACTTCCTCATACAATACCACAACTCCTCTCTAGGCACCCTGTGATATGCTTTCTCTAAGTCTACAAAAACGCAATGCAACTCCTTCCGACATTCTCTGTACTTCTCCATCAACACTCTCAAAGAAAAGATTGCATCTGTAGTGCACTTTCCTGGCATGAAATCATACTGCTGATCACTAATCATCACGTCCCTTCTTAATCTTGCTTCCACTACTCTTTCCCATAACTTCATGCCGTGACTGATCAGTTTAATCCCTCTGTAGTTACTACAGCTCTGCACATCAACCTTATTCTTAAAAATCAGTACCAAAAACACTTTTTCTCCATTCCTCAGGCATCCTCTTACTTTCCAAGATTTCATTAAACAATCTGGTTAAAAACTCCACTGCCATTTCACCTAAACACCTCCATGCTTCCACAGGTATGTCATCTGGGCCAACAGCCTTTCCATTCTTCATTCTCTTCATAGCTATCCTTACTTCCTCCTTGCTAATCCATTGTACTTCATGATTCCCTATCCCTACATCATCCAACTTTCTCTCCCTCTCATTCTCTTCATTCATCAACCCCTCAAAGTACTCTTTCCATCTCCTCAAAACACTCTGCTCGCTTGTGAGTATGTTTCCCTCATTATCCTTTATAACCTTTACCTGCTGCGTATCTTTCCTAGCTCGGCCCCTCTGTCTAGCCAAACAGGACAGGTCCTTTTCTCCCTCCTTAGTGTCTAACCTTTCATACAACTCTTCAAATGCCTTATCCTTAGCCTTCGTCACCTCTCTCTTTGCCATGCACCTCATCTCCTTATACTCCTGTCTATTTTCTTCATCTTTCTGAGAATCCCACTTCTTCTTTGCCAACCTCTTTCTCTGTATACTCTCCTGTACTTCCTCATTCCACCACCATGTCTCCTTGTCGTCCTTCCTCTGTCCAGATGTTCATAGGTTCATAAGTTCATACTAGGCTATCTGCCCTAGGGCATTTATAAGCCTAGCCAGAGTGTTTTTGATTTTCACCACACATTTTAAATTAATTTTGCTATGCCCTTTTTTGAGGTTAGTATACTGTGCCTCTGTCTAACAGTGACACAGAAGTGATACCCGGAGTAAACCAATGATCTCCCATCCACTCATCAAAATTCCTCTTGAAGAGAGTTAATGAGGGACTCTGCCTAACCTGGACTGGGATTTTATTCCAGAGTGAAGAGTGCCTCTGGGTTATGAATCTGTCCCTCCAGCATGTTCTATTTATTTCAGTACTGAGGTTCAAGTCTCTCCAGCACGTAGCTCGATGGGATTTGGATTTTCTGAGGTGCAGCATGTCCATTAATTCCGGGTTGGACATGGCTTTATGCATCAGGCACAGATCACCTCTGAGCAGGCGGTATGCCACTGAGTAGAGCTGGAGTTTCTTTAACCAGGCAGCATATGGCATCTGTTTGAGCCCTTTGATCCTCTTGGTGAGGTACTTTTGGGGTCTTTCCAGTTGCTGTAGGTGTTGGTAAGGTACATCCCAAAAGGGGCATTTTACTCAATTATGGGCCTGATGAGAGATGAGTAAAGAGGCACGATGACCTCCCCTGATCTAGACGTGAATCCCTTCATGATTAGGTGGGCTATATAAAATGTTTTTCTAACCACTTTGGCCACGTGGTTGTCAAATGAGAGATTGCTATCAACTTGGGTCCCCAGGTCCCCTAATTACTTCTTGTGTACTTAATGGATTACCACCTATGTGGTAATTTGTGGGCACTTTGTTTTTGCCAAAGGGGATGACTATACACTTTTTGGCATTTATTTTGATGCCATGGCTCTGGCACCAGTTGTCTGTTTCTATGAGGCCCTTTTGGAGGATGCTTGTGTCGGTTGGAGAGTCGATTCTGGTGCTCAGTTTGCAGTCATCTGCGAACTTGGTCAGCCACAGTCCTTCCATGTTGGCCTGTACCTCAGAGAAATATATACTGAACAAGAGAGGTCCCAGGACTGAGCCTTGTGGGACGCCACTTGTAACTGGTTTGGAGTCTGACATGGCTCCAGCAATTCTAACCATGTGGGTTCTGTCCTTGAGCCAGTTTGCAACCCATCTAGTGACATAGGGGTTCATATTTAAGCTGGTGAGCTTATCTATAATGCCCGAGTGGGGTATTGTATCAAAGGCTTTTGCGAGGTCCAGGTAGGCTGTGTGGACCACCTTCCCCTCGTCAATGGCCTTGGTGACTGTTTCAAAGAAATCGACCAATTTTAAGAGGCAGGATATGCCCTTAACAAAGCCGAACTGGGTAGGATCCAGTGTCTGCAGGTCCCCAATATCTTTAATTATGAGGTCCATTATGATCCTTTCCATAGCTTTGCAGACTAAGCTAGTCAGGCTTATGAGGCGATAGTTTCCAGGATCTGTTGAGGCACCACCTTTTTGGAGAGGGACCACTGTTGCTGTACGCCACTCTTTGGGTACATATCCTGTAGTAAGGCTGAGATTGAACAGTAGTTTTATGTTTGGGTTTAGCTCTTCTTGGAGTTCATGTAGGATGCAGCCCGGGACACCGTCTGGTCCCATTGATGCTGTGTTTTTTGCTTTGGAGAGGTCGGCTCTTACCTGAGCATCTGAGATGTCAGGGGGGCAGCACTCTGCTTAGATAGATATTTGCCCTTTTGGTGGGGGGGGGAGAAGTTTGTGCTGAACCTGTCAGCTAGGATGTTGGCAATGTCTGTATGTTCGGTGTATTTTTTTTTTGTCATTTTGGACTAATTCTGAGCATATCTGGGAATTCCCACCCAGGTTCCTAACATAACTAAAGAAAGCCTTGTGATTATCCTTAGTGTCCTGTGCAATTTTTCTCTCAAAGCTGACCTTAGACAATTTTATGAGTGCCCGTAGTTTTTTGCTAATACTGATCAGAGATGCCTTCCCTTTTTGGGATTTTGCTTTATCATGTAGTAGCTTCCTCCTTCTATTGTATAGTTTGTTTATGGCTGGGGTCCACCAGACAGGACGCCTGCCTTTGGAGGATTGGGTCTTGGTTTTATTTGGGATTGCATGATCCATGCATTCCTGAAGGTGTTCATAGAATGCGTTTATAAAGGATTCTGCGGTCTGGGCCGTATTTTCCACAGGCTCGAGGCTTTGAAGGATTCCACTTTGGTTTTGAGGAGTGTGAAATTTGCTTTAGAGAAGTTTTTCACTGTGGTTTTCTGGGCAGGGGGTGGGGCCGGGATGTGAATATCCAGTGAGATTAGTTTATGGTCTGATCTTACCAGTGAGGGATACACTTCTGGTCTGGAGCATAGAGTCCCCATGTTGGTGATGATCAGGTCCAGTATGTTTTCCCCTCTTGTGGGAGTGGTAACTAATTGTTCCATAGCATTTGAGTTTATAAATTCTAGGAACCTTTGGGCTAGGGTGTTTCAGCTAGAGTAATGCTCCCAGTCTATGTTTGGGTAGTTGAAGTCGCCCAATATAATGGTGTTTGGAGAGATCTTCATATTTTCCAGTGTACTTAGGAAGGCCGAGTGGGGTTCCAGGGTTTGGGAGGGTGGTCTGTAGCAGGCTATAAACTGGAAGGCAGTTTTACCTACTGTTATTTGCACATGGATAGTCTCTGATGCTTCATGCTGTGCCACCAACCTGGAGGTGTGGGTATATTTGATGAATATTGTCACTCCCCCTCCTTTTGTGGTTCGGTCCAAGTTTTGGGGCCGAAAAGCATGGTATGAGGTATAACCTGGTAGTGCTGGGGTGCTCTCGGGAGCCTTGAACCAGGTTTCTGTTACTGCACAGATATCGATGTTCTCCATGCTAAGGAGAGTTTCGAGTGCATGCATCTTGAGGTTTAGACTTGCGTTGAGTAGCATTACTCTTAGTTTTTTATCCCTTGTGATACCTATCGAGGTGGGTTTGTCTTTTGAGCCTTGCCTAAAAAAGGCACTATGGGGTAGCAAGAGCCTTTGCCAATATCCGAAAGCCCAGGGGTGACAGGTGCAAGCTGTCCCTAGCGAAGTATCGTGGCTTGTCGAGCATGTCATCCCAGGCTGACAGGCATTGGATCCCCTTTGAATGACACCAATACTTAAGCCAATTGTTGAAATTGATCATCTTGTCTTCATATTTTAGCATCATTCTTGGTGAGGGTAAGATGCTACTCAAGATCAGGGTCATACCGGCCTGGGCTACATGCTCAGAGAGCTCCTCTATGTCTCTTTTCATGTAGTCCAGGGAGGTACATCTCAGGTCATTCACACCAGCATGGACAATGACTGAGTCATATTTGTACTTGCCTTGGAGTGACCTGAGTGCTTGTGTTATGTGGCGGATCCTAGCACCTGACAGGCAGCTCACCGTGACCTTCTCCTTATTCAGCCTGGTGAGTGGGACATCAGTGTGCCTGACGATAGAGTCACCTATTACAAGTGTATCAGGTGTGTTGTTTAGCCTTAAGGGCTGTGACTGTTCAGCACACTGGCTTTGTGAGCTATGTGTTGCATGTGTTTTGTTTTGGGATAGCGGTTGCTTGGGTGTCTGCTTTGGAGGTATCTGCTGCTTAGGCAGATTTTTATTTAGAGCCTCTGAGTATGTTTTTGTGTGTTTATGTGTTTGGTTTGCTGTCATGGTAGGTCTATGTGAGACTGGAGTTGTAGTGAGTGTGGTTTCCTTCTCCTCCTGACTGGTTATGCCAGTACTGAGTTGAGAGAGCTTAGCCTCCAGTTTGGCTATATGGTTGCATCTCTCACATGTGTTGGAATTTGTTGGGAGGAGGAGAGGGTTCTCTGTGTACATGAGGCAGTTGTAACATTGCCTCAAGATTCCCAGGTTCACCAGCTGGACCGGAGAGGAGATTGACAACTGACCTTTGGACATGCTAGAATAGTATTGGGAATTCCTTTATAATTGAAAGAAAGGGCCAATGGGGAACAAGGTACTCAAGGGGAGTTTGTAAGGGTGTAGTGCTTTTATTTTTTTTAGTGCCTTATATAATTGCTTTAGTGAGCAAGTGCCAGGTAACTTAAATGCAATGTGTTACAGGTAACTTAAATGCAAAAATGACAAACAGTAGCTTTCTTTCAAGTGAAACAAGAAAATAAGTACAGTAAGCAATGCAGATATCACTAGGGATCCACAGAAGCACTGAAAAGCCACGTTTTAGGTGGAATTAGCGTTTCAGGGAAATAACAAGCAAACAAACAACAAGCATACAAACAAAGCTAGATTCAGCAGGCCTGCATCTAGTCTATGCTACAGCAAACAAAGTGTACCAATTTCAGTAAGACACAGTTCAAATATGCAAGCACTATAAGCCTTTAACCAGAAATTCCCAGCTCAGAAGGGCAGAGTCCAGCCTCTCCTCCCACAAGAGGGTAGACCACGAACCTTCTTAATGTAAAATAACTGGCCTGAAGCTCAGGTGCTTAAACCAGAACTAATACACTTTTAGAATAACAGACACTGAGCCCTCAATCAGCAGTTCCCAACTTAGAAGGATGTAAGCTACCTGTCCTGCCACCACAGTGCAGGCCACAAACCTTCCTGATGTAAAACTACTGGTCTGAAGCCCAAGTGCTTAATCCAAAAAGACTTAGAATGATAGCTACACTTTAATCAAGTTACTACCAAGCAGTAATAAATACAATTGAATACTTTAAAGAATACCTGGATTAGTGCTCAAGTTATAAAAACAAAGCTAGATTCAGCAGGCCTGGATATAGTCTATGCTACAGCAAACAAGGTGTACCAGTTTCAGTAAGAAGCAGTTCAAATCTGCAGGCACTATAAGCCTTTAACCAGAAATCCCCAGCTCAGAAGGGCAGAGTCCAGCCTCTCCTCCCACAAGAGTGCAGACCACGAACCCTCTTAATGTAAAATAACTGGCCTGAAGCCCAAGTGCTTAAACCAGAATTAATACACTTTTAGAATAACAGACACTGAGCCCTCAATCAGCATTTCCCAACTTAGAAGGATGTAAGCTACCTGTTCTTCCACTACAGTGCAGACCACAAACCTTCTTAATGTAAAACAAATGGTCTGAAGCCCAAGTGCTTAAACTAAAAGGCTTAGAATGAGTTACACCAAGCAGTAATAAATACAATTGAGTACTTTTAAGATGACACAAAAGCAAAATAAAGTAGGAAGAAACACAAATACAGTAAAAGCAGATAGATTTTTTTTTTTTTTTTTTTTGAGTGAGCAAATGAGATGGGCCCAAGAGTTACAGGACAGAAACAAGTGCAAATGCAGGCCTTCGAATCAGAAAGTTGAGAGAGATGGAAGACCGCCCAAATGGCCAATAACTACAAATTCTGGGCCAGAACCACTCCTTATGTGGTAGACAGGTTACCTAATGCTTACCACTCCCACTGATAAGCTAGAAGACTTCCCTCCAACACAGAAAGGCTTGGGGGGCTCAGAAGCTTACAAACTGTCCTGGATACTGCAAATCTGTATCTGGAACACTAATTACAGGAAAGGAAGGAAATAGGCTTACAATTTTTTTTTTCAGAAAAGTAGCAAAAACAGTAGTAAAAACAATTCATATGCAGTGCAAGCTGGCACACTTGAGTATGTAGCAATATTAGTCCACACACATTTTGAAAAAATGTAATTAAATTAAAAAGGACTAAAAGCAAGTGCAGAAAGGGTTTATTAGGTAGAATGCGGTAAAGAGATGGGACTGGGGGAGTGTCCTAGATCAAATCTACAGTGGAGCGGGCACTGCAAAAGCCACCAAATTTAAACTACAACCAAGAACAGGGAAGGGGGGTGGGGAAGACAGTTTCAACAGAAATGTGAGGAATCACAGTGCAAATTATAAAACCAAAAAAATATATACTGATCTCTGTATATTTGCAGAACAGTAAGACAACAGATATCTAAGCAACAATTTAGCTCTATAATACAGAATAATACAGAAAAATATACTCAGCTCTATATATTTGCAGATAGTCTTGTAAGGCTGTCTCTCAGCACACAGGTTCCAATTTAAATGCAGGCTGTTATTAACAGGTCAAATTAAGGGAACCTTGAGTTAAGCAACACACAAGCTATAAAAACCAGTTATACCAGCTGAAGACAAGGCAGAAAATGAGGGGAGGGTGGGGAAGACAGTTTCAACAGAGATGTGAGGAATCACAGTGCAAATTATAAAACCAAAAAAAATATATACTGATCTCTGTATATTTGCAGAACGGTAAGACAACAGATATCTAAGCAACAATTTATCTCTATAATACAGAAAAAATATACTCAGCTGTATATATTTGCAGATAGTCTTGTAAGGCTGTCTCTCAGCACACAGGTTCCAATTTAAATGTTATACCAAGCACCTTTCTAGCCGTTTCCCTTACTAGCTCTGCTGTAGTTACCCAGCTATTTGGTAACTCTTCACTGCCACCCAGTGCCTGCCTTAACTCATCCCTGAACTCTACCTCACAATTACCCTTTTTCAATTTCCACCATTTCATCCTTGGTGCTGCCCTCACACTCCTCCTCCTCTTCTTGATAACCAACGTCATCCTACAAACCACTATCCTATGCTGCCTAACTACACTTTCTCCGGTCACCATTTTACAGTCTCCAATCTCCTTCAAACTGGCCCTCCTACATAAGATATAATCCACCTGTGTGCATCTTCCTCCACTCTTGTATGTCACCCTATGCTCCTCCCTCTTGTTAAAATACGTATTCACCACAGCCATGTCCATCCTTTTCACAAAATCCACTACCATCTGACCTTCTGCATTCCTTTGTTTAACACCATAACTACCCATCACTTATTCATCCCCTCTGTTCCCTTCACCAACATGCCCATTGAAATCTGCTCCAATCACCACTCTCTCACCCTTGGGTACAGTCATCACCACTTCATCCAAATCACTCCAAAATTTTTCTTTCTCATCCATTGCACACCCAACTTGTGGAGCATATGCACTAACAACATTCATCATTACACCATCAATTTCCAGCTTCATAAACATCACTCCATCCTACACTCTTTTCACCTCCAAAACACTTTCAGCATACTGTTCCTTCAGAATAACTCCTACGCCATTTCTCCTCCCATCCACACCATGATAAAACAATTTGAACCCACCTCAGATACACCTAGCCTTACTCCCCTTCCATTTGGTCTCTTGCATACACAATATACCAACCTTCTTTCTGTCCATCATATCAGCTAGCTCTCTCCCTATACCAGTCATACTGCCAACATTCAAAGTTCCGACCCTCACTACCACAGTCCTAGCCTTTCTCCTCTCTTCCTGCCTTCAGCCATGTCTTCCACCTCTTCTCCTCCTTCGGTCAACAGTAGCCCAATTTCCGCCAGCACCATGTAAGCTAACAGTACTGGTGGCGGTCATTGTTAACCCGGGCCTCGATCGATCTGGTATAAAAATGTTTCTTGGTGTCTGCATGAAATATGACCAGAACATGGAGTGGAGTTCTACCTCAGCACCAATAGTCTCAACCTGTTAGTGCAAGGGGATGTCATGTATGTACTGCAGGTATATATGTAGCCTGTTGCTACTGTAACAGGGGTTGTCTTAACAGACATGTTGTGTGTGGGAGGTCACATCTGCTATCAACATGTACGCCATTGGTTACTGACAGACATCCTAAGGACATCATAGTACAGTACCACTGATAGCACAGTAATGATCCTGTGGACTACAGCAGAGATATGACCAATATATGTGGACAGTTTGGCACTCTCTGGTCAGTCCAGAGGTATACACAGATCCCCTTCGTGCGAGACATGTGGACCAAGCCTGACAATGTGGATGTTAACAGCCATGTACATGGGTATATCACATAAATACTGGACAACATATGCCCACACAGTTTATGCATTCATACACGCCTGTCTGTCCTGACACATAATAACTGGCGGTGCAGAGGTCACATGGCCACATACTACCCAATAGTTAGTGACATACATCTGTACAGAATCCCACTGCTTTGTTAGAAATACACAACAGTTATGGTGGCCTAGCAGCAGTATGTCTTGCAAATATCTGGACATAACATCACACTGGGTCATTACACTAAGCTGCTAGACATGTAACAAAGCACTGTGCAAACTACAGGCAGACTGCCACAACACTGGCCTACATGTTGTATGGGGGAACACACATGTACCTGCAAATATAGCAGGCTCTGCAGGCATGTCACAGCACAGAGTAACAGACACCTGTGAGAAAGTGCATGGCCACAAACAATGTGAACACAGCCACATATGTTAAGCAAACTTAATATGACACTATATGGACTGTCTGATCAACACCTTCCTCATATGTGCCACTCACACAGTAACCCTACATAAACTGGGTCACCACACAGTGTGGTCCAATGCCTGTCAGGACACGTGTGTGTTTGGCCTTACAAACATGTGAGCCAATAGGGTACCATACATTGGAGCAGCATGTAACATCAGATAGAACAGGACCAAGAACAATGACATCTACCACATTCTGTACACAGGCCAAGGTATGTATTCGCAATACACATACTGTCAACAATCACCATAAGTTCATGGACCCCACTACTGTGCACACAACCGCAGAATGCCCAGGTTATGTCCTCAGAAATAGCCCCTATTATACATAACATGTCTAGTAGTCTGATATCTGACTGTCTTGTTATCAGGTATGATGTCAATAAATAATGGTTTACAGAACATATGCACCTCTTACTGCATGACATATGTACAAAGTTTGACAGACTTGTGGCTGGAGCCACAAACACTGGGCCAATATTGGCATGTTGCTGTGATACCCTCATACATTTACTGTTGTAACAGGGTTTGTTATGTCATATGTCCTATGAGGGATATGAAGTCAGTAAATCTCATGGCTGTCACCATGTACTGACTGCAATCCTCACACTATGTTTCTGCAGTTCTAGGATAGGTGATCTGTGAGTAACACAAGAAACATAAGACTTCAAACACTGCCCAGTCTGCAGATATCCCTACAGGTGGGAGTTTCCTAAAAACACATAACACTGTCAATACAGGTGTTAAATCATGTAGACAAGCCAAAGCCACACAAACCCTGTTAAAGCAACATTACTCCAAATGCAGAAAAGAAACACTTACATTCTGTAGTCAAGCCTGGCACATCCGCCTCCTGTTTGATGGCCTGTCTCCACAGTGTATGTTGTTAGAGGTATATCCCAATACCATATGTGATTTGCCAAACAACGACATGAGGTCCTGCTCACAGTGAAAGAAAAGGCCCAACATCCACATGATGTTCCTAGGTATAGTAGTGTGTTTACATGCAATTGGCTATGAGAATGTTACCACAGCTGTTCCACATACAATCAGCTAGTGGGGGACTGCAATTTGTGCAGAGGCCATCAGCTGATCATGAGCATCACTTACAAAACAAAAGCTGCTGTTTAAGCAAAGCAGCTGTACTTCTCCACATCCACCAGAGAGAGAATGAGAGAGACACAGAGACAAAGTAAGCAGGGAGGAGGTGGGAAAGTAAAACCTAAGCATGTTTGTGTCACACATTTACCAGTGCAGGGTTTCAAACCTCTGCCTGATTATGCATTGATATCATATTTCTATGCAGTTACTGCATGCACCACAGAGCTTACATGTTGGGGAGTTGTCCAAAGGTATATCTGATAGTGAGTGACATTTGCAACAATGATATAGGAGGGATAAGGTAGGTGTAGTACACATGCCTGTCCATATGAACAGGTGTCAATGTCGACACAACCATACTCTCTCAGGGACTCACACACATTGACACATTTGTCAGGGTCAGGATTAGACTCCCTAATGATCTAGTTTGCCACAATACAGTAATATGCAGGTATCACATGCACCACAGGGGTTATCAGGATGATATATGGGCAAAGGGTATGTGAAGTTGTCTGACATCAGAAGGCATGCTTCAGTAGGCCAATGGGAGGTGTAGTGAGTGTGAATGGCATCAAAATCATTATACTCTTCACACACACAGACACAGGTTGTCAGTACTGACATGCATGGGTGCATTTCTTCACAGGTGTGTAGTGGTTGACTGTGCCAAAAGGCTGTACAAGGCTAGGCAAAGGGTATACCTTGGCATCAGGCCACATGAAAATGGTCTGCAGTGTGGCTCAGGGGTGTAGTGTCTGGATTGGCCCACACAGGTTGGTATTGTATTCACCATCCAGTCATCTGGGTTACTATTCTGGGTGGCCACTGCTGTGCAATGCTTGCCATGTATGTGTTCTATAGTCCATGACATGGACGGTGTCTGGTATGTGCACATATCCCACATGCATGTTCTGTGAAATGTGGAAGTGTACCTGGAGTGTCTGGGGCATGTTGTGTACACAGATTGTTATCATCAGATGTGCCATTCCTGGCCTCGTGGTGGGAACTGGCAATGGACACCAGGTTGACCCTGCACCTATACTGACAGCATGATACAGGTATTTCCTGGTGTCAGTGGCATCTGTCCATACAGGGCATATGTTTGAGGCATGGTATGTCCCTTGTGGGTTACATTTTATAGCACTACAATTGTTGCATGTGTCCAGTGGGGAGCATAGTGAAGGAGCACTGTATGCAATTATGTGTCTATTGTAGTGATGGGACAGGGTGTCATGCCCTCTGTAGTCCACTGCAATCACACTGTAGTTACTATCTGTGGGCAATCTACAGAGAACTACCAACAAAGTGGTTGTTGGCTAGCTGAGTGTGTTTGTGTATGGGACATGGGTTGAGAGTGTTCTCTGGGTAAACAAGGGTTGCCTAAATTGTTTGCCAGGCCTTGATGTCACATGTAGGGGTATGGATTGTCAACCTCAGCCTCTCTGCTGTTTGATAACTGTTATCCTTGTAAGGTGGACATTGTGACATATAATAGGCACACCATATAAGAAATTTGCAAAAACCCCAGCACAATGAGCCCAATTGTTATGCACTCACTGCCAACTCCACACTGGATATGAATGGCAGACACACACAAAGTCTCACAGTTGCCATATCTGGGATTGGAACTCCTACCTAACTAGTACCTCACACTACAGCATTATGCAGTTATACCACATGCCATGGAGATTACTGGGCTACTCTTTCCCCAAAGGTGTATTTCAATGTGAATGATATCAGCAGGCTTGCCAAAGAAAGGTAATGGAGGTTGTAGTGACTGTGAATGGCCTCAAAAGCATTGCTCCCTACACAGACAAGCAAACACACACACACAAACATCCACACTTGCCATGTCTGGGAATAGAACCCCTACCTAACTAGTACATCACACTACAGCATTATGCAGTTACAGCACGCATCATGGAGATTAGTGGGCAACTTTTTCCCCAAATGTATATTTCAAAGTGGGAATAACATATAAAAAGACCAAAAACTCAAAACAAACTTCCACATAGACTAGAATCCAAATAGGTCCAGAATTTATTAAGACAAATAATCCAAGATAAGTGCTTTTGTTTGGTAGCTATCACCAAACTTCTTAGTTTGGTGATGGCGACCAAACGAAAGCGCTTATCTTGGATTATCTGTCTTAATAAATTCTGGACCTATTTGGATTCTAGTCTACGTGGCAGTTTGTTTTGAGTTATATTTCAAAGTGAATGACATCAGCAGGCTTGCCACAGAAGATCAATGGAGGTTGGAGTGACTGAGAATGGCCTTAAAAGCACAGTTTCCTAAACAGACAAACACAGACATTTGCTATGTCTGAGAATAGAACCCCTACCTACCTAGTTTATCACACTATAGAGTTACACAGTTATAGCACACCCCACAGAGATTCCTGGGCTATGTTTTCCCCAAAGGTATATTTCAATATGAATGACATCAGCAGGCTTGCCAACGAAGGGCAATGGGGGTTGTAGTAACTATGAATGGCCTGAAAAGCATTGCTCCCTACACAGACAAACACACAAACATCCACACTTGCCAAGTCTGCGAATAGAACCCCTACCTAATTAGTATATCACATTACAGCATTACACAGTTATAGGATGCACCACAGAGATTACTGGGCTACTCCTTCCCCAAAGGTGTAGTTCAAGGTGAATGACGTCAGCAACCTTGCCATGGATGGGCAATGGAAAGTGTAGTTCATAGGTTCATAGGGTCATATGTTGATTACTAGGCTATCTGCCCTAGGGCCTATACATGCCCAGACATGACAATTCTCTGGCTTTCTGTGTTAGAGGGAAGCCTTCTAGCTTATCAGTAGGAGTGGTAAGCACTAGGAAGCCTATCTACCACAAGAGTGGTTTCTGGCCCAGAAATTGTAGTTTATTGGCCGTTTGGGCAGTTTTTTCCATCTCTTTCAACCTTCTGGTTTAAAAGCTAATATTTGCACTTGTTTCCCACCTTTCATTTTACTAGTCTAGTCCAGATACATATTTGCTTTATCCAGGACTGTTTGTAAGCTTCTAAGCCCCCCAAGCCTTTCTGTGTTCGAGGGAAGCCTTCTAGCTTATCAGTGGAAGTGGTAAGCACTAGGTAGCTTATCTACCACAAGAGTAGTTTCTGGCCCAGAAATTGTAGTTTATTGGCTGTTTGGCAGTTTCTCAATCTCTTTCAACTTTCTGGTTTAAAAGGTGTAGCAAGTCTAGTCCAGATATAGATTTTCTGTATCCAGGACTGTTTGTAAGCTTCTGAACCCCCCAAGCCTTTCTGTGTTGGAGGGAAGCCTTCTAGCTTATTACTGGGAGTGGTATGCACTAGGTAGTTTATCTGCCACAAGAGTGGTTTCTGGCCCAGAAATTGTAGTTTATTGGCCGTTTGGCAGTTTTTCCATATCTTTCAACTTACTGGTTTAAACACACGTGTTTGCGCTTGTTTTCCATCATTCCTGTAACTAGTCTACTCCAGATACAGATTTGCTATATCTAGGACTGTTTGTAAGCTTCGAAGCCCCCTAAGCCTGTCTGTTCTGCAGGGAAGCCTTCTAGCTTATCAGTGGAAGTGGTAAGCACTAGGAAGCCTATCTAACACAAGAGTGGTTTCTGGCCCAGAAAGTGTAGTTTATTGGCCATTTGGGCAGTTTTTTCCATCTCTTTCAACCTTCTGGTTTAAAAGCCCACATTTGCAATTGTTTCCCACCTTTCCTGTAACTAGTCTAGTCCAGATATATATTTACTGTATCCAGGCCTGCTTGCAAGCTTCTGAGCCCCCCCAAGCCTTTTGTGTTGGAGTGAATCATTCTAGCTTATGGTGGGAATGATAAGCACTAGGTAGCCCATCTACCACAAGACCCAGGTAAAGATTTTTAGTTTTAGCACTTGAATTTGTTTATTTGTGCTCAGCACTTGTTCAAAACTTGTGGTTAGCAATAAATAAGTACAAATTACTACAGCACTCAACCTTCCTCTTTACCTAGAGGAAAACAGTTCTTGTACTTACTTTCCTCACTTGCTTAGTGAAAAACAGCTCTTATACTCACTTTCCTCACTTGTCTAAAGGAAAGTAGTTTTTAATTCAGGCATGTCCAAGGGTCAGCTCCCAGTGTTCTCTCCTGTCTATCTGATTAATTTGGGCATCTTGGGACAATGTTGCAATTGCCTCATATACACAGACAACCCTCTACTCCTACCACCCAACACCACAACCTGTGAGAGATGCACTTATCTAGCCAAACTGGAGGTAACGCTTTCTCCAACCAAGACTGAACTTGACAGTCAAGAGGAGAAGGTAAACACTTGCACCACACCACACTCATCACATAGTCCCACTAAACCTACACAACCAAAAACCACACATAGAAACACAAGAACATTCACGGAGGCTGTCAATAATAATCTGCTCAAGAAACAGAGACCTCCAAAGCAGAATCACAAGCAACCTCCACCCCCCCAACACAACCCAAATGACACATAGCCCACAAACTCAGTGTGCCACTCAACCACAGCCCATAAGGCAAAACAACGTACCCAACACACTAGACATAGGTTACTCTATAGTCAGGCACACTGATGTCCCACTCACCAGGCTAAACAAGGAGAAGGTTACTGTCAGCTGCCTGTCGGGTGTCAGGATCTGTCACATAACCCATGCACTCTGGTCACTCCACAACAAGTACAAATATGACTCTGACAATGTCCATGTTGGTGTGAATGACCTGAGATGTACCTCCCTGGACTACATGAAAAGAGACATGGAAGAGCTCTCCAATCTTGTAGCCCAGGCAGGTATGACCCTAGCCCTGAGTAGCATCCTGCCATTGCCCAGAATGATACCACAGTATGACTTCAACAATTGGCTAAGCTTTTGGTGTCATTCTAAGGGGATCCAGTATCTGTCTGCCTAAGATGACATGGTCAACAGACCACGATGCTTTGCCAGGGATGGCCTGCACCTGTCACCCCTGGGATTCTGGATACTGGCTAAGGCTCTTGCTGCCCCTGTAGTACCTTTTTTAGGCAAGGTTCAAATGACAAATTCACCACTGTAACAGGAACAGGCATGCAAAAACTGAGGGTAATGCTACTCAATGCTAGAAGTCTAAATCTCAAAATGCACTCCCTGGAGGCACTCCTTAAAATTGAAAACATCGATATCTGTGCAGTGACTGAGACCTGGTTAAAGGCTCCAGAGAGCACCCTGCATTACCAGGCTATAACACATACCACACTTTTCGGCCACCTAACCTGGACCAGAACACCAAAGGCAGAGGTGTGTCCATATTCATTAAGGATATCCATACCTCCAGGCTAGTTGCTCAGCATAATGCATCTGAGGTTATTCAAGTGCAACTAACTCTGAGCAAAACTGAAATCCAAATTGTAGTTTGCTACCAATCCGCCACCATGCCCCAGGATTCTCACTCCTCATTTCTTGATATACTGGAAAATATTAGGGTCCAACCAAACACCCTAATAATGGGAGAGTTCAACTACCCCTCCATTAACTGGGAAAACTACTCATGTACAAACTCCTTCACTCAACACTTTCTGGAATTCATAAATTCCAATGCCCTGGATCAACTTATTCACACACCCACCGGGGGCAACAATATCCTAGACCTAGTCATTACCAACATGAGTGACCGGTGTTCCACACCTGAAGTCAACTCCTCATCGGTCAGATCTGACCATAAGCTAATCACCCTAGATAGACAAATCCCGCCTCCACCCCCATTAAGGAAATCATGGTAAAACATGTCTCCAAAGCCATCTTCATGCTTCTTAAGACAGAAGTGGTGAACTTCATGACACCCATGCAGATGGACAATACAGTTATGACTGCTGAATCCTACACAGATGCACTCTATAAGCACTTACATGAGTGCATGGATCATGCTATCCCAAACAGAACCAAGACATTATCCTCCAAAAAAAGGAAGCCAATCTGGTGGTCCCCTGCCAGAAACAAACTCTACAACAGAAGGAAGAAACTGTTGCAAAAGAGAGTAAAATCCCATGAGTGGAGGAGTTCCCTGGTCAGCCTCAGTAAGAAGCTGAGATCCCTTATAAGATCCTCCAAAGCTAGCTATGAAAACAACATCACCACTGATTCTAGGGACAACCACAAAGCATTCTATAGCTATGTCAAGAATCTCAATGGCAACACCAAGATCTGCTCTGAGTTACAGCACAATGACAAGAAAATTACAGAACTGACTGATATTGCCAACATCCTGGCAGATAGGTTCAGTGCTAACTTTACCCCCCTCTCACCACTAAAGGGCTCATAACTATACAGGAAGAATGCAGAGCCCCTGTAATTGCAACTATGCAGGTAAAAGTTGCACTCTCTAAAGCCAAAAACAACAGCATCCATGTGACTGGACAACATCCCAGGCTCCGTTTTACATGAACTTCAGAAGGAACTGGCTCCCCACCTAAGCACCATGTTCATTCATAGTCTCACATCAGGCTTTATTCCCACTGAATGGTGCACAGCAACAGTTATCCCACTTCACAAAGGGGGAGCCACCACTGATCCCTGGAACTGTCACCCTATTAGGCTGACGAGCCTGGTCTGTAAGGCCAGGAAACGTATCATCATGGAACTCATAAGCAAAGACATTGGTAACCTCCAAACTCTGGACCCCACCCAGTTTGGGTTTGTGAAAGGCAGATCATGCCTCCTGAACCTCATTGACTTCTTTGAGGCAGTCATCAAAGCTGTAGACGAGGGTAAGGTGCTTCACACAGCATATCTTGACCTCACCAAGGCTTTCAACACCATCCCCATTCTGGAATTATAGCTAAACTCACTAAACTAGGTATAAATCCCTATGTCTCAAGATGGGTTGCCAACTGGTTCACTGACAGAACCCACACTGTAAAAGTTGCAGACTCCAAATCTGACTTCAAACCAGTGACAAGTGGAGTACCACAGAGTTCAGTCCTGGGACCTCTCCTGTTTGGTATTGTGATGCCTGTGCCCTGGCCCAGCAATCAAGGAGCCTCAATCCTCACCACTAACACCAGAGAGGGTGTCTCATATGAGAGGAAAGGATAACAAATACACACACAGTAAAGTGCAATTTCCCTTAAGAGCACACAGAGATCACAGTCAGTCCAGGGCTGGCTGCTCCCTTGCTCCCCAGGTCCCCAATAAGACTCCCCAGTGGCACAGCTATAGGGTCCAGATCTCAGCCTAGCTTGCAAGCTAACCTCCAGTACCCTCTCTGTCCAACCAGTGCTTCATGTCCCTGCCCCAAGTAGCTGACACACACACACACACACACACACACACACACAGACACACAAACACACACACATTTTGAGATATATATTTATACAACTTCACAGACACTCCTGGGAAAGGCTGACACAGATTCCCCAGCTGTGCCCCTTTACCCAGACTATACAGTAGTAATTACTGCCACCACCAGCTAATATTTATCAGCTACACAAAGGACCTTAAAAGGGTGTCCAATTATTACTGTGCAATATTATTATCCAATTGGTAAGTGTGACTAAACAGTCTAAGGCTTATCAGAGTGGCTTTGTACAATAAACTCTAAAAATATGTAATGTACTCTAGAGCTTAACTTATCTCTACACAAACCAGCCACAGTTGAAAAGGGTTTAAAATATTTAATAATAAATACTAAAAACACAAAACAATACTACTACACTGCAGTGCTATTCAAGAGTTCAGAGATCACACAGAAACTTAAAAATAATTCAGTAGTACAGTTCTGACATAACAGAAAAACACTTAGTCTAATCTTTATAATTTTAGCTATTGCTAAAAGAAAACACACTTCTAAGATAATTTACTTAAGAGAGCATAGGCAGTGCTGAGTTAGATGTCAGAATCAAAATGTTTACAGTCTCTCTCTGAGCAATAGTTTTAAAAATCACTAACAAACATTTCTGCTGAGCCCTCCCAGATTACATCACTCTCATTTAGTTCCCATTACATCATTTCTTTGACACTTAGCTGGGAGTTCCCAGGCCAACAGGCTACATTATTTAGCAAGCTAACACCTGCTCAAGAAACTACAACAAAAAAGACATTTGACATGTACACTCTAGTAATTATTCCTTAAGTTAAAACAATAGAAAGAATGTGCTCAGCTAGCCTCTTTGGCACCACTATCTAGATCAAACAATAGATTTGAAATGCTTGACTTAGTTTTCCTTACAGCAGATGGCAGTGTTGCTACAATCTTGAAGTTCAACATTTTACAGTATTTTTCTTTAATTTAAGAAACAAGCCTGTATTTCACATTTATATTTACAAATGCCAGAATTATGTATCAAATTCTGTTTGACTAGGCTGGCAGCCTTCATCCTTCTTATAGGTTCATAGGTTCATAGGTAGGTACTAGGCTATTGGCCCTAGGGCCTATATAAACCTAACCAAAGGTACCCTGGCTTTTGCCACCCAAGAAAATTATTTTCCTGTGCCACTGTCGAGCAGAGCCACAGAAGTGATCCCCGGGTTGGATTTCCTATCTCCCATCCAATCATCAAGATTTGTCTTGAAGAGTGCTAATGAGGAGCTTTGTTTAATATAGATAGGTAGTTTGTTCCAGAGTATGGGAAGTCTCTGGGACAGGAATCTATCCCTCCAGCATGTTCTGTTTATTGTGGTGATGAGATTTAAGTCCCTAGAGTGTGTAGCTCGTAGGGATTGGGATTTCTTTAAGTGGAGCATGTCTAAAAGCTCTGGGTATGACATAGCTTTGTGTGTTAGGCAGAGATCGCCTCTGAGTAGGCGATATGCAACGGAGTAAAGATGCAGTTTTTTGAGACGGTCTGCATAGGGCATCTCTTTGAGGCTGGTAATCCTCTTTGTGAGGTATTTTTGTGGCCTTTCCAGTTGTTGTAGATGTCTTGTAAGGTACATACCAAAAGGGGCATTGTACTCTATAATGGGTCTAATGAGTGACGAGTAGAGGGGAACAATCACCTCTTTTTTCCTGGATGAGAAACCTTTTGTGATGAGGTGTGTCACATAGAAGGATTTCCTGACTACTGTGGTGATGTGATTATCAAAGGAGAGACTACTGTCCACCTGTGTCCCAAGGTCTCTTATCACACTTTCAGTGTTAAGTAGACTACCACCTATGTGATAGTTCATGGGTACTGAGTTTTTACCAAAAAGAATGACAATGCACTTTTTGGTATTGAGCTTGAGGCCATGGCTTTGACACCAGGCATCTGTCTCAGCAAGGCCCTTTTGTAGGATGTCCACATCTTTTGGAGTTTTGATTATGGCTCCTAGTTTGCAGTCATCTGCGAACTTCATTAGCCAAAGACCTTCTGTGTTGGCCTGTACTTCAGAGAAGTAGATACCAAACAGGAGAGGACCCAGGACTGAACCCTGTGGTACTCCACTTGTCACTGGTCTGAAGCTGGATTTGGAGTCTCTACTTTCACAGTGTGGGTTCTGTCAGTGAGCCAGTTGGAAATGCATCTTGTGACATAGGGATTTATACCTAGTTTAGTGAGTTTATCTATAATTCCAGAGTGCGGGGTGGTGTCAAAAGCCTTGGCGAGATCTAGATAGGCTGTGTGAACCACCTTACCCTCATCTACGGCTTTGGTGACTGCTTCAAAGAAGTCTATCAGGATTAGGAGACATGATCTGCCTTTTACAAACCCGAACTGGGTGGGGTCCAGAGTTTGGAGATTACCAATGTCATTGTTTATAAGTATCATGATGACACGCTCCATAGCCTTGCAGACCAGGCTCATTAGGTTAATAGGGCAGTAGTTTCCGGGGTCTGTGGTGGCTCCCCCTTTGTGGAGTGGGATAACTGTCACTGTGCGCCATTCAGTGGGCACATAGCCTGAGATGAGGCTATGACTGAACATGATATGTAGGTGGGGTGCCAGGTCGTTCTGTAGTTCATGTAGAACACAGTCTGGGATGTCGTCAGGTCCCATGGATGCTGTGTTCTTGGCTTTGGATAGTGTGTTTTTTACCTGTGCAGCCGTGATTACAGGAACTTTGCATTCTTCTGGTATAGAGATGGGCCCTTTAGGGGATGACAGAGGGGTAAAGTTAGCACTGAACCTATCTGCCAGGATGTTGGCAATATCCGTTGGTTCTGTATATTTAGTGCCATTGTGCTGTAACTCAGAGCAGATCTGAGTGTTGCCATTGAGATTCTTGACATAGCTATAGAATGCTTTGTGGTTGTCTTTAGAGTCAGTGGTGATTTTGTTTTCATAACCAGCTTTGGAGGATTTTATGAGGGATCTCAGCTTCTTACTGAAGCTGACCAGGGAGTTTCTCCAATCATGGGATTTTACTGTTTTTTGCAACAGTTTCTTTCTTCTGTTGTAGAGTTTGTTTATGGCAGGGGACCACCAGATTGGCTTCCTTTTTTTGGAGGATAGCATCTTGGTTCTGTTAGGGATTGCACAATCCATGCACTAGTGTTTATAAAGTGCATTTGCGTAGGATTCAGCAGTCATACCTCTATTGTCCATCAGCATGGGTGTCGTGAAGTTTGCCACTTCTGTCTTAAGAAGCGTGAAGTTGGCTTTGGAAAAAATGTTTACTGTGGTTTCCCTAATGGGGGGTGGGGGAGGGATATGGATGTCTAGGGTGATTAGCTTATGGTCAGATCTGACCAACGAGGAATTGACCTCTGGTGTGGAGCACCGGTTGCCCATGTTGGTAATAACCAGGTCTAGGATATTGCTTCCCCTGGTGGGGGTCTGGATAAGTTGATCCATGGCATTGAAATTTATGAATTCCAGAAAACGTTGAGCACAAGAGTTGGTACATGAGTAGTTTTCCCAGTTAATGGTAGGTTAGTTGAAATCACCCATTATTAGGGTGTTAGGTTGTACCCTAATATTTTCCAGTGTATTAAGAAATGAGGAGTGGGAATCCTGGGGCATGGTGGGGGATCTGTAGCAAGCTACAATTTGGATTGCGGTCTTGCCCAGAGTTAGCTGCACTTGGATAATCTCGGATGCATTATGCTGAGCAACTAGCCTTGAGATGTGGATATCCTTAATGAATATGGACACGCCTCCACCTTTAGTGTTTCGGTCCAGGTTAGGTGGCCAAAAGGTGTGGTATGAATTATAGCCTGGTAATGCAGGGGCACTCTCTGGAGCCTTGAACCAGGTCTCTGTCACTGCACAGATGTTGATGTTCTCCATTTTAAGGAGTGCCTCGAGAGAGTGCATTTTGAGGTTTAGACTTCTAGCATTGAGTAGCAATACCCTCAGATTCTTCTTGCCTGTACCTGTTAGGGTGGTGAATTTGTCATTTGAACCTTGCCTAAAAAAGGCACTATAGGGGTGGTTATAGCCTTAGCCAGTATCCAGAATCCCAGGGGCGACAGGTGCAGGCCATCTCTGGCAAAGTATCGTGGCTTGTCAATCATGTCATCCCAGGCAGACAGATACCGGATCCCCTTAGAATGACACCGGAAGTTTAGCCAATTGTTGAAGCCAATCATTTGTCCTTGTACTGTGGTATCATTCTGGGTGATGGCAGGATGCAACTCAGGGCTAGGGTCATACTTGCCTGGGCTACAAGATCAGACAGCTCCTCCATGTTCCTTTTCATGTAGTCCAAGGAGGTACGTCTCAGGTCATTCACACCAACATGGACAATGACAGAGTCATATTTGTACTTGTTGTGGAGTGACCTGAGTGCATGCATTATGTGGCGGATCCTGGCAACTGACAGGCAGCTGACAGCTAACAAGCGACATTGGTATTTTGGATTTTGTTTCACTCAGAGTGTTTAACTAGTAACTTTCTCCTTGTTTAGCCTGGTGAGTGGAACATCGGTGTGCCTGACTATAGAGTCACCTATGACTAGAGTGTTGGGTACGTTGTTATGCCTTATGGGCTGTGGTTGAGTGGCACACTGAGTTTGTGGGCTATGTGTCATTTGGGTTGTGTTGGGGGGAGGAGGTTGCTTGCGTTTCTGCTTTGGAGGTCCCTGTTGCTTGGGCAGGTTTTCACTGAGAGCTTCCATGAATGTAGGTGTTCTCTACCCAATCTCTCCCCCCTGAAGAACTCCAGCTAGTTTTTCAAGTGACCCTTGATAAACACCATTTGAGAGGTTTAGGTTCATTAATAGGTTAATAGGTTCATAGGTTAGTACTAAGCTAACTGCCCTTGCGAGCCATTTTAAGCCTAGCCAATTTTCCCTTGTGAGACTCAAACTCTGCACCTTGTGTTTGTAAGGCAAATATTTTAACCATTAGGCCACCCTCCCAACCTTAGGTCTATCTGAGTGTACCTCACCCCATTCCCTGTCTTGACAGCCCATCTGCATTGGCATTGCTAATCCCACTGCGGTGCTGCACTGGCATATCATATGCTTGCAACCCCAGACTCCATCTTAGCAACTTGGCATTTTGCTGGCTGGCTCTGTTTAACCATATCAGGGGATTGTGTTCTGTCATTACAGTGAATTTTCTTCCATACAGATAAGGCTGAAGTTTCTGCAGTGCCCACACTATGGCTAGACATTCCTTTTCTACAGTTGCATAGCATTCCTCCCTGAGTTGGAGTCTATGACTGAGATAAACCACTGGGTGCTCTTCCCCCTCTGAAGAAATCTGGCTAGGTACAGCCCCCATCCCATGGTTCAAAGCATCCACTTACACAACAAATTTTTTGCTGTAATCTGGACTGGCTAACACAGGGGATCCTCCCAAAGCTTCTTTAAGCTTCCGGAATGCCTGCTCACATGATAGGGTCCACACTACTTTATCTTGCCTGTTCTTCCTTGTCAGGTCTGTGAGGGGAGCAGCTATGGTACTATAACTGGGGACAAACTTTCTGTAGTACCTTGCTGTCCCTAAAAATGCCCTCACCTGTTTTTTAGTAACAGGTGCAGACCATGCCTGAATGGCTTCTACTTTGGCAGATTCTGGTCTTATCTTACTACTCCCCACTCTATGTCCTAGGTAGGAGACCTCTGCCATACCCACCTGACATTTTCTTGGCTTAATGATCAACCCTGCCCTCTATAGTCTGCCCAGCACCTCCCTGGCATGCTGAAGGTGCTCTGTCCAGGAATGGCTGTAGATAGCAATATCATCTAGGTAAGCAAGGGCAAACCCTCTAGCTCCTACTATGATAGTATCTACCAGCCTCTGGAAAGTCGCTGGGGCATTCTTCATCCCAAAGGGCATCTTTGTAAACTCATACAAGCCAAAAGGATTCACAAAGGCTGACTTCTCTCTAGCACTGGGAGTCAAGGGCAACTGCCAGTAACCCTTGGTAAGCTCAATGGTCATAAGATACTTAGCCCCACCCAGCTGCTCTAGGGCCTTATCTGTCCTAGGCATGGGGTAAGCATCCGACTCTGTGTGATTATTCAATTTCCTGTAATCCACACAGAACCTGGTGCTGCCATTCTTCTTTGGCACCAGCACTACTGGGGAGGCCCAGGGACTGTTGGACTCTTGAATCACCTCTAGTTCCAACATCTCCTATACCTCTTTCCTCAGAGTCTGTCTGACTCTCTCAGGCACCCTACAAGGGGCCTGTCTAATAGGCCTTTGGGGACTTGTATCCAACTGGTGCTGCACCAGGTGGGCCCACCCTGGTTTCCCAGTGAACATGTGTCCAAATTCCTGTAACAATGCTCGGATTTCTCGAAACTGGGTAGGAGATAGCTGCTGGGATATTGCTACCCCTTCCACTGTGGTGTAAGCCCAAGCCTCACTGAGGATATCAGTCACCAGATCTCCCTCAGACTCTTCCTGCAATCCACTTCAAATGCTCAGCACAAGGGCCACCCTATCATGGTAAGGTTTCATTATGTTAACATGGTATAATTTGTGCCCCTGCCATCTGCCTAGCACTTCCACCATGTAGTTAACATCACTTACCTTTCTTACCACCTTGTAGGGTCCCTCCCAAGCTGCTTGCAGCTTGTTTTGTCTGACAGGAATGAGAACCATTACCTGCTGCCCTACAGCATACTCTCTAGCTCGAGCATTCCTGTCATACTACACCTTTTTCTGTTGTTGAGCTTCTTCCAGGTTCTTCTGGGCCAAACCCATGAGTTCCCTGAGCCTTGTCCTGAGGTTTAGGACGTATGCCACAACAGACTCCTTGTGAGACTTGCACTCACCTTCCCACTCATCTCAAATTAAATCTAGAGGTCCCCTCACCCTATGCCCATACATCAACTCAAAGGGTGAAAAATCTGTGGATTGCTGGGGAACCTCTCTGTAAGCAAACAACAGATGGGGCAAATGTTTGTCCCACTCCCTCTTAAACCGATCTGCAAATACCAGTAGCATGGACGTGATTGTAGAGTTTAACTTCTGAACAAGATCATTAATCTGGTGATGGTAGGGGGTGGTCTTCATGTGCTTAATCCCACAGGACTTCCACAGACAAGCCAGCAGGTATGACATGAAATTGGCACCTCGGTCAGTCAGTATTTCTTTTGGGAAATCTACCCTGCTGAAAATCTCTCACAAAGCATTTGCCACCTTCTCTACCTCAATGGAGGATAAAGTCACTGCCTCAGGGTACCGTGTAGCATAATCCACTACCAGTAGGATATACTTTTTCCCTGTGGAACTTGGGGTACTCAGAAGACCCACAATATCCATAGCTACCCTCTGAAATGGCTCCTCAATCACAGACAAAGGCATCAAAGGAGCTCTCACCTTGTCTCCTGCCTTGCCTACCTTTTGGCACCACTCACTGGAAATTCCAGGCCAATACAAGTTTTGCATAATACATCTCTGTACGTTTTATGCCCATATGACCTGCAAAGGAAATAACATGGGCTATGGCTACAAGCACCAGATGGTAGGCTCTAGGTACTACCAACTGCTGTACTCTCTCACCTTCTAGCCCTCCCTCAGGGGTCCACTCTCTGTATAGTAACCCTTTGTCCCTGTATACAGATTCCCCCTTTCCTTGAGAATCAGATGCCTCCCCAGCTATCCACTTCAGGCCTTGCAATGCAGGGTCTGAGAGCTGAGCCTGTCTCAAAACTCTCCTTATAACTCTTCCCAGCTCCCCATCCACAGGAAGTCTGGCATCCTCTGACAGTGGTGCCTCACTGTCAGCCTGGGTACTACTACTCACCTCTACCTTTGCAGTTACCATGTCCAAGGGAACATCAGTACCCACAAGCAGCTGTGGCTCAGCTTCAATCTCACTGCTACAGCGTAGGCTCACTCCCTGAAGTGACCACCTCAGCAGTCCTGGCTGCAAGTATGCAGTCTGTCTGGGTCTCCCCCAGGCTACTAGACCCACATGCTTGTCTCCTAGCCTCACTGCATGTAACTGCATAAGCACATGGTACTGCCTCATCCAAATCCTTCCCTTTCAGGACATCTGCAGAATAGTAGTTTAGTACCCCTGTTGTCTCAAGACAACCTACTATTGGCATTTTGTCTTTCCCACTTACTGGCGCCCTAACCTTTGGTTCCCCCACCTTGCCTCTGTGGACATCTGTATGCCACATGGCCCCACTGGTTGCATTCAAAACATTTAACCCTAGCTCCTGGATGTATACCTGGACTAGTGGCTTCCCCTGCTACTGGCAGATTCTGTTGTGGCAGTCTGTGCTACCCAACATGGGTTCCTTTAGACTCATGAGCAGTACTGGGGGTCCACTTCCTGTGCAGGGCTGCCGTGCTGGCCAGGTATAGGTCTCCCTTCTTCCCCAACTCATCTGAAGTAGCACATTGTCTATCAGCTAGCCAGATCCTCATGTCCTCAGGCAAAGTGCTAAGGGCTTGTTCCCTCACCAAAAGGTCTGCCAGCCCTTCAACAGCGGTACCAGCCCTTCAATAGCGGTGACCTGACATCCACTCACCCAGCTATGAAAATAGGTGCTCATTTCAGCAACATATTTACACACACTTTCATCTGCCTTGCGTCTATGCTCAGAAATTTTTTCCTATACATTTCAAGTGTTAGCTTACAACATTCTAAAAGACATTTTTTGCAGCAGTATTAATCAAAACATGCAATGTCAGACATTTTAGCCAATGCATTTACAGCTTTACCATGGAGTAAGGGAGTCAGGAACCATACACAGTGCCTTTGGTCCACACTATACTGTTTGCATACCCTCTCAAACATATAAATGAAACTATCAAAATTATCCCCCTCTTTAAATTGCGGAAGAAATTTACTGACCTGTTGTACTTCTGGGGTCCAGTTACTCCCTTCCCCATTACGTCCATGACTCTGGCAAAGAGTCAGCAATTCCCTCTCATGCCTCCTCTGACGCTCCTTTTCTTTAGCTTCTATCTCCAAATGCCTGGCCTCCAACTCAAGTCTCTTTAGCTCCAGCTGGATTTTTAAGTCCACTGCAGAAAGGTTGAGCTGTCCATTCTCCAAGGATATTGTATCCCCACTGCCAGTCTGATTGTCCTTCAAAGAATGGTTGAGCTGTCCATTCTCTGAGGATATTGTATCTCCACTGCCAATCTGATTGTCCTCCTGGATGCTGTTTCTGATGCAGCTGTAACCAAGGTTGCAATCAGGTCTGCTTTAGTCAGGTTTACATGTACCAGTCCCCTAGCCTGGCATATCTCCACCAGCTGGCTCCTTGTCAGATTTCCATACTCCTCTGTTGACATGCTGCCTGCTCACCCTGACTAACTAAGCTAACAAAAGAAATAAAACAATTGTGATCTGAACTCTGTATATTCACTGTGTGCCAGATTTAGAGTACAAAACACCTTCATAGATCGCTGTACATAAGCTACAGGATTCACTCTACCCACACCACTACAAGCCAATTAATATTTGCCAACCACTTAATATGTGATGTGGATATCCCACCACTGCCACCACATGTGACACCCGTGCCCTGGCCCAGCAATCAAGGAGCCTCAATCCTCACCACTAACACCAGAGAGGGTGTCTCATATGAGAGGAAAGGATAACAAATACACACAGTAAAGTGCAATTTCCCTTAAGAGCACACAGTGATCACAGTCAGTCTGGGGCTGGTCACTCCCTTGCTCCCCAGGTCCCCAATAAGACCCCACATTGGCACAGCTATAAGGTCCAGATCTCAGCCTAGCTGGCAAGCTAACCTCCAGTACCCTCTCTGTCCAACCAGTGCTTCGTGTCCCTGCCCCAAGTAGCTCACACACACACACAAACACACACACACACACACACACACACACACACACACACACACACACACACACACACACACACACTTTGAGCTATTTATACAACTTCACAGACACTCCTGGGAAAGGCTGACACAGATTCTACAGCTGTGCCCCTTTACTCAGACTATATGATAGTAATTACTGCCACCACCAGCTAATATTTATTAGCTAACCAAAGGCCCTTAAAAGGGTGTCCAATTATTGCTATGCAATATTATTATCCAATTGGTAAGTGTGACTAAACAGTCTAAGGCTTATCAGAGTGGTTTTGTACAATAAACTCTATAAATAAGCAATGTACTCTAGAGCTTAACTTATCTTTATACAAACTAGCCACAGTTGAAATAAATAATAAATATTAAAAACACAAGAAAATACTACTACACCACAGTGTTATTCAAGAGTTCAGAGATCACACAGAAACTTAAATTAATTCAGTAGTACAGTTCTGACATAACAAAAAAACACTTAGTCTAATCTTCATAATTCTAGCTATTGCTACAAGAAAACGAACTTCTAAGATAAATTACTTAAGCGAGCATAGGCAGTGCTGAGTTAGATGTCCAAGATCAAAATGCTTACAGTCTATCTCTGAGCAATAGTTTTTAAAATCACTAACAAACATTTCTGCTGGGATCTCCCAGATTACATCATTCTCATTTAGTTCATAGGTTCATAGGTAGGTACTAGGCTATCAGCCCAAGGGCCTACATAAGCCTAGCCAGCAAGGTTCCATGGCTTATGCCACCCAAGAAAGTTATTTTCCTGTGCCACTGTTGAGCAGAGACACAGAAGTGATCCCTGGGGTGTATTTCCTATTTCCCACCCACTCATCAAGATTTTTCTTAAAGAGTGCTAATGAAGAACTTTGCTTAACATAGATGGGTAGCTTGTTCCAGAGTATAGGAAGTATCTGGGACAGGAATCTATCCCTCCAGCATGTCCTGTTTATTGTGGCAACAAGATTTAGGTCCCTAGAGCGTGTAGCTCGGAGAGATTGGGATTTCATTAGGTGTAGCATGTCCAACAGCTCTGGGTTTGACATAGCTTTATATGTTAGGCAGAGATCACCTCGGAGTAGGCTATATACTACGGAGTAAAGCTGGAGTTTTTTGAGGCGGTCAGTGTAGGGTATTTGTTTGAGGCCAGTAATCCTCTTTGTGAGGTACATCTGTGGCCTTTCCAGCTGCTGCAGATGTCTTGTGAGGTACATTCCAAAAGGGGCCTTGTACTCTATAATAGGTCTAATGAGTGACGAGTAGAGGGGAACAATGACCTCTTTTTTCCTGGATGACAACCCTTTTATGATGAGGTGTGCCACATAGAAGGACTTCCCTGACTACTGTTGCGATGTGACTATCAAAGGAGAGACTACTGTCCACCTGGGTCCCAAGGTCTCTTATCACGCATTCGGTGTTAAGTAGATTGCTGCCTATATTGTAGTTCATGGGTACAGAGTTTTTACCAAAGGGGATGACACTGCACTTTTTGACATTGAGCTTGAGGCCATGACACCAGGCATCTGCCTCAGAGAGGCCCTTCTGTAGGATGTCCACATCATTTGGGGACTTGCCTATGTCTCCTAGTTTGCAGTCATCTGCAAACTTCATTAGCCAGAGGCCTTCTGTGTTAGCCTATACTTCAGAGAAGTAGATACCAAACAGGAGAGATCCCAGGATGAAACCCTGTGGTACTCCACTTGTCACTGCTTTGAGGTCAGATTTGGAGTCTGCAACTTTTACAGTGTGGGTTCTGTCAGTGAGCCAGTTGACAACCCATCTTGTGATTTAGGGATTTATACCTAGTTTAGTGAGTTTAGATATAATTCCAAAATGGGGGATGGTGTTGAAAGCCTTGGCGAGACCAAGATAGGCTGTGTGAACTACCTTACCCTCATCCACGGCTTTGGTGATTGCCTCAAAGAAGTCGATCAGGTTAAGGAGGCATGATCTGCCTTTCACAAACCTGAACTGGGTAGGATCCAGAGTTTGGAGGTTACCAATGTCTTTGTTTATGAGTTCCATGATGATACGTTCCATGGCCTTGCAGACCAGGCTCATCAGGCTAATAGGTCGATAGTTCCCGGGATCAGTGGTGGCTCCCCCTTTGTGGAGTAGGATAACTGTTGCTGTGCGCCATTCAATGGGCACAAAGCTTGATGCATTACATAATTTCTTTGACACTTAGCTTGGAGTTCCCAGGCCAACAGGCTACATTATTTAGTAAGCTAACACCTGCTTAAGAAACTAGAACAATAAAAGACATATCACATGTACACTCTAGTAATTATTATTTAAGTTAAAACAATAGAAAGAATGTGCTCAGCTAGCCTCTTTGGCACCACTATCTAGCTCAAAGAACAGATTTGAAATAATTCCAACTTCAAAAGACAGACTTGAAATGCTTGACTTAGTTTTCCTTACAGCAGATGGCAATGTTGCTACAATCTTGAAGTTCAACATTTTACAGTATTTTTCTTTCATTTAAGAAACAAGCCTGTATTTCACATTTATATTTACAAATGCCAGAATTATGTATCAAATTCTATTTGACTAGGCTGGCAGCCTTCACATTTCCCTACCCAGTCTTCACAGGTATCTACTTCTCTGAAGTACAAGGCTAACACACAAGGCCTTTGGCTAACAAAGTTCACAGATGACTGCAAACTAGGAGCCATAGTTGAGTCCCCAAATGATGTGGACATCCTACAGAAGGGCCTCTCTGAGACAGATGCCTGGTGTCAGAGCCATGGCATCAAGCTCAATGCCAAAAAGCGCATTGTCATCCCCTTTGGTAAAAACTCTGTACCCATGAACTACAACATAGGCGGCAGTTACTTAATGCCAAATGTGTGATAAGAGACCCGGGGACCCAGGTGGATAGTAGTCTCTCCTTTGATAATCACATCGCCACAGTAGTCAGGAAATCCTTCTACATGGCACACCTCATCACAAAAGGGTTGTCATCTCGGAAAAAAAGAGGTCATTGTTCCCCTCTACTTGACACGCATTAGACCTATTATAGAGTACAATGCTCATTTTGGAATGTACCTCACAAGATATCTGCAGCAGCTGGAAAGGCCACAGAAGTACCTCAGAAAGAGGATTACTGGCCTCAAACAGATGCCCTACACTGACTGTCTCAAAAAACTCCAGCTTTACTCCATAGCATATCGCCTGCTCCAAGGTGATCTCTGCCTAACATATAAAGCTATGGCAGACCCAGAACTGTTGGACATGCTACACCTAAAGAAATCCCAGTCCCTCCGGGCTACATGCTCTAGGGACCTAAACCTTGTCACCACAATAAACAGGACATGCTGAAGGGATAGATTCCTGTCCCAGAGTCTTCCCATACTCTGGAACAAGCTACCCATCTATGTCAAGCAAAGTTCCTCATTAGCACTCTTCAAGAAAAATCTTGATAAGTAGATGGGAAATAGGAAATACACCCTGGGGATCACTTCGGTGTCTCTGCTCAACAGGGGCACAGGAAAATAACTTTCTTGGGTGGTGTAAGCCAGGGGACCTTGTTGGCTAAGCTTACGTAGGCCCTTGGGCTGATAACCTAGTACCTACCTATGAACCTATGAACCTATGACTTCCCACAATATTTACTTCCCTGCACCCCTGTCTCACAGGGCAGCTGACATGAATCCCTGGGTAAATGTCCTATCTCCCATCCAATCATCCAGGTTCCTTTTGAACAGAGACAAAGAGGCACTCTGCTTGACGTGTATGGGCAGTCTATTCCAGAGTCTGGGAAGTCTCTGGGTCAGGAACGCATCCCTCCTGCATGTATTGTTCATTGTGATGACAGGATTTGGATCCCTGGAGCATGTGGCTGTGAGAGTTTGGAATTCTCTAAGTGTAGCACGTCCAACAGCTGTGGGTTTTACATGGCATGGTATGTTAAGCAGAGATTACCTCTGAGAACACGATACGTGACAGAGTATAGCTGGATGATTTTCAGATGGTCAGCATAGGGCATCTGGTTTAGGCCTGTAGTCATTTCATGAGGTCTGTCTGCAGCCTCTCTATTTGTTGCAGATGTCTTGTGATGTACATATGTAACAAGCCATTGTAGTCTGTACTGGGTTTACTGAGAGTTGCCTACAGTGGGACAATGACCTCCTTTTCCTGAATGTAAAGACCTTAGTGGGAGTTGTGCCACATATGTAGGTTTCCTGACTGTTGCAGTGATGTGGTTACCAAATGTGAGACCACTGTCCACCTATGTCCCTAGGTCTGTTATCACACTTTAGGTGTTTAGTATACTGCCACCTATGTGGTACTTCACAGGTACATGTCCCTTCCCAATGGGGATAACTATATAGGGATAACTATATATTTCTTGGCATTGATCTTAAGGCCATGGCTCAGGCACCAAGCATGTCTTTCTGTAAGGCCCTTCTGTAGAATATCCACATCATGTGGGGATTCAATATTGGCTCCCAATGTGAAGTCATCTGCGACCTTTGTTTGCCGGTGTCCCTTACTGTTGGATTGTACTTCAGAGCAGTAGATGCCAAATAAGGGCAGTGCCAGGACTGAACCCTAATGTACTCCAACTGTCACTTGTCTGGGGCTCGGGTTGATGTCACCTACATTTACAGTGTGGGTTGTGTCAGTACAGCAGTTGGCAGCCCATTGGGTGTCATTGGGAGTAATAGCCAGCTTGATACATTTCACTATGATTCCAGACTGGGGGATGGTGCTGAAGGGCTTGGCAAGGTCCAGATAGGCTGTGTGAACCACCTTACCCTCGTCCACAGCTCAGGAGACAGATTCACAGTTGTCATTCAGGTTGAGGTGACATGATTGGCCCTTCACAAATCAAACTTGGTAAGGGTCCAGTGTTTGCTGGTTGCCAATGCATTTGTTTTACTTTCCATGATAATACATTCCATGGCCTTGTAGTTCAGGCATGTCATACTGCTGGGGCTGTAGTTCCCAGAATCAAAGGTGGATCCCCCCTTTTGGACTGGGATAACTGTAGTTGTGTGCCACACAGTGGGCACAAAGCCTGAGATGTGGCTATGATTAGACATGGCACATAGGTGAGGTGCATGTGCAGTTTGTAGCTCATGTAGTACACAGCCTGGGATGTTGACTGGTCCCATGGCTGCTGTTGTCATAGCTCCATAGAGTGTGTTTTTACTTGTGTGGTGGTTATTACTGGAATATGGCATTCTATCCATGTTGAGATGGGCCCTTTGGGGGTTGGGAGGGGGTGCAGTTGACACTGAATCATTCTGCCAGGATATTGGCAATATCCCTGGGAGGAGTAGATTTAGTACCATCCTTTTGTAGCTCACAGCAGTTCTGAGCATTGCCATTTAGATTCCCTACATAGCTATAGAATGGCTTGCAACTGTCTTTGGCATCTGTGGCTATATTATGTTCGTAACTAGCTTTGCTGGATGTTATGAGGGGTTCTCTGCCTATTATTGTAGCTGGTAAGGGGGTATTTTGCATCCTGAAAAGTCCCCCATGTCTGCAACAGTTTCCTTTTGTTGTACAGTATGTTTATGGCAGGGGGCCACCACATTGGCATCCTTTTCTTGGTGGGGAGTGTCTTGGTTCAATACTGGATAGCACGATTCATGCACGAGTGGATGTGCTCGTACAGTGACTTCATGTATGATTCAGCAGTTGTCCTTTCAGTTCCCATCACGTTTGACATGTGTAGCATGGGGTACAAGATGTTTAGACCCCGCCAATTCTCCCCCGGATGATTTGTCCAAGACCAGTTTGACCCTGGACAGTTGGACCAGAATAAAAAAAATAATGTAAGTGAAGCATAAGCACATCAAAACATAAATAGAAAAGAAAGATTGTTTAAACATTCTTAAATTGGTTTAGACAGTCTTTTTCTTTTCTATGTATGTGCTTCGACTACACTTACTTTACAAAAAATGCAATTAGTTAGTTGAATTAATTTGTAGTTTGTTGTTTAGTTGTTCGGTGTGCAGCATTATTATCTCTGCAACAGTGCATGTGTCTTAGCTTTATAGGTGCAGGTTCAGTTATTATTTATTGTAGCCAGTTCTTTTACATAATATATTTTGCATCATCGAGTGTTTGGTCTGCATTTAGATAATTTTTACTTATGCACTATAGCCATTGTTCAACAGATAATATATAGACATGATACTGATGCACATGTTTATAATTTGCCAGTTCAAACATTTGGTTCGGTCATTAAAAATTAGTGTTTGAGTGAGCTTACATGTTTTAAAGCTTTTTATTAAATTATATTTTGATATTGGATATGTTAGTTTTTTGTGATGCACTCAAGCATATGATTGAGTGTTACATCTGATCGCTTATGTGTTATTTTTTAGTGAGACATTAATATCTGCTTTGGTTGCTATGACAACCTGACACACCATGTTTTATGTACACATACAGGAGGGTACAGGAGGTTAGTTTCACGATTATGAAGCAGCAGTCATTAAGAATATGTCATTGAATGTGGGATCCTTTTAAGGTTTTTTTTTAGTAAGTAGTAGTTATTACTATGTGAATTAGTTATCAGTCATTCATGTATATATATTCAATATATTTTTCAATATGTTTTATGAGATGTGCACATGCAACAATGTTTTGTTTAATTAGTCAGTGGTTATATGATTTAGGCTTGACCAATGTGGGATAAAACATAACACTAGTTATTATATGTTAAAAGTGTATGTGTTATATTTATACTAACCAATGTAATAATTAGATTAAATAAAAATATTAAAGTAAAATATATATATATTTACAATGAAAAATTAACAGTGTTATTACTGAATAATTGATTAAATAATAACATAATGACAAAGTACTTACTAGAATATACTTGGGGTCAAATAGTCTGGGGTCAAACTGTCCACTAAAAAAAATCACATATACAATGCATATAAATGTATACATGAAATTGTGTAGAAATGCATTGGGGTTGAACCGTCCAGGGACGAACAGTCCAGGGTTGAACTGTCCAGGGTAGAATAGTCCTGCTTCCGTAGCATGACATTGGCTTTGGAGATGTGTGTTATGGAGGTTTTCATACTGGGGTGTGGGGGAGGGATGTTGATGTTAAGGATTGAGTGACCATAGGTGTGGAACATTGATTTCCCATTTTGGTAATGACCAGGTCTAGGATATTTGAGCCCCTGGTGGGACTATAGGTTACTTCATCCAGGGCATTTGGAATTACAACTTTCAAAAACCATTGGGCACATGTGTTGGTACACAAGTAGTTTTCCCAGTTAATGACAGGCTAGTGTAAGTCACCCAGTTTTAGGGTGTTTGCTTGTATCATAATATTTCAGAGTATGTTTCGAAGACTGTAGTGGGTATCATGGGATATGGTGGGGATCTGTAGCAAGCTATACAATTTGGAATGCAGTCTAACCTACTGTTAGTTATACCGGGAGTATTTCAGACACATTCTGTTGGGCAAGTAGCCTGGTGGTGTGAATATCCTTGGTGAATATGGACACTTCTCCAACTTTATTATTTTGGTTGCCAACAGGTGTGGTGAGAGCTGTACCTGGTATTGCAGGGGTGCTCTCTGGAGGCTTGGATCAGATCTTTGTTACTGCACAGTTATCAATGTTCTCCATTTGTAGGTGTACGTAGTGACTGTGAATGGCCAATAAAACACTGATCCTTACACACACACAGAGTTTCACAGTTGCCATGTCTGGGAATAGAATTCCTACCTAACTAGTTTATGACACCACAGCATTACGCAGTTATAGGACGTGCCACAGAGATTACTGCACTACTTTTTCCCCAAAGTGTATTTCAAAATGAATGACATCAGAAGGCATGCCAAAGTAGGGCATTTGTAATTGTAGTGAGTGTGACTGACCTAAAAAGCATTGATCCCTACACAGACAAACACACACATAGTTACAACGTCTGGGATTAAAACTCCTACCTAACTAGTACATCACACTACAGCATTACGCAGTTGTAGGATGTCCCACAGAGATTACTGGGCAACTACTTCCCCAAAGGTGCATTTCAAGGTGAAGATATCAGCAGGCTTGCCATAGTAGGGAAATGGGGAGTGCAGTGTGTGTGCATGGGCCATAACCCATTCATCTAGAGGCAGACACACAACACTCAGGCACACACAGGTTTATATTCCATGGGTACATCATACAACTGCTAGATGACTACTGACTTGTACAGTCATGTTGCACAGTTAGCACTAGCAACACAGACACTATAGTGCTGAGGGATTCCAGAGGCAAATGTCTACGCTGATTGACATTCGCACATCATGTGGTTTTAGCCAATTGGATGTGTGCTGGCTGGGACAGACCACATGATGGAAGGCTCTTTGTCATTGTCACTCTCTTCCACACATCTATGTATGTGTACTTTTGGTCTATTATAGTGTGTTGTCCTTGGATATATGTGTGTATTCCTATCCAATGTGTGTGCAAAGCATGACTGGTGTGTACAGAGAAGTGTATGCACTAACATCTGTGACTGTCAGATATGTACGGTCCACTGTTGTTGCCAGACATGAGCATCATTTCTTCAAGTGTGTGAGCATGCCCAGTATCACCTTTCAGTATTTTGTTGTCTGACATGGTCTTCATTTCTCTAAGTGTGGGATCATGCAAAGTATGACCTTCTGTACTGAATGTGTGAATCTATTCCAGGTAGATTGTATTCCAGTGCAGAGTTTAGTGTTCTACACATATAGCTAGCAAACTGTTTCCGCAGGATATCTGTAGATCAGTTGACAATATTGGGTCAAAATGGGCAAAGGATAGTGGGTTACTGTAGATAATTGTGTCTGCGCTGCTTCTGCTACATGGCCCTGATGTTAGCAGAGATATTCAGACATGTGTACTGTTATACACTGCAATGTTTTATGCCATCAAGTACTGTCAGGTAGACATATTTGCTTGCAGTAATGTCCTGGGCAACACATGAAATGCAGCTGTGTCCAATAACGTGGTCAGCAGCCTACATATTTTTGCACAACCATGCCATTCTGGAGTGGAAGCTGCAGACACTTGCTGCTGGGTCTGTGTAAATGGTTCAGCACCTTGGTACAGTGGTGGCTGAGGATCCCATGCCTGTACATCCATCGACATGACAGTATGGCCATATCCTGCTGTGACCATACATCTCAGCTGTACAGATTCACACAGGTAACCCGGAGGCAGCGGTCATAATTTTGGACATTACCCCTACACATTGTGGTTCATGAGCAGGTTTGCAGCCACCCATTCTTGTGTTTGCAGCCAGGGATAGTATGTGCACACAACTGAGTTTCGCAATTCACACACTCCAAGCTGCCCATGCTCCCACCACCCCACCCTCTATTATTCTATCCTCTTCCATACATTATGCGAACATTATCTGATATGTTCCCTATAGTTATCACCTCATCACAGCAGTTATTCGGTGTTGTTCCACAGGTCATGCAGTAGGACATGGTGGACATGTTACTGTGATTTGTCCACATGGCCTTGCATTTGGGTTCTGTGGACTGTGTTATGTTGTTATTTGGGAGTCCATGACATAACATACATTGGCAGTATGGGTAAGAAACAGGCCTTTGGCTGAGGACTGTAGTTCATTTTGTAGTGATGCAGGCCAGCTGTGGCAAGCCATTGCATTCTGTCACTCCTACAGTCCCATACTGCGATACACTATATCCCCTGGGGTGACAGGGCAGGTGTGCAAGGTGTTCATGCCAATACTTTCTGTCAGTATTTATCCAGTGGTGTGGATGCTGGCAGGTTGCTGCTTACAGCTAGGGACACACCTGCATGGGACACCTGCTCTGCATGCTGCAGTTTTTCACTATTACCATACACAGGAGGGGGTCATATTGTACTCATTCCCAACATCAGGGATAATACCAGAGAACTTATCTGTGGGTGGTGGTGCGGTGAGCTGGGTGCATGTTTGCTATGGACACTACTTGCATCTGACTCAGAGATATTCATGGGGCATTCCACTTATGCTGGCTTGTGCAGGGACATCAGCTGTTTCTCAATACATCATTCCTATGACCTTTGTGGTCTGCCAGTGTTTGGCCAGATGACATTGGTATTCCCTACTACAAGCCCAGATAATGTGCTGCAAACCTGTATGTACAATTCCAAGGGTATGTCCATTTGACAGTTACATATTATACACTGTCTACCTGAGGTACTTCCCCCTGTGTACTGCTTGTATATCTGAGCTGACATTCATGCCATGTCCATCTTTCAGATGGTGACACATATTACTTCAAAACATGTACTATGGCTTACTGCTGGAATGTGTTATACTGGGAAGCATTGTGTTTGGCACTGCAGTTGTGAGAACTTGGCCCTGTCATCAGCAGTACTGGGCAATGGCCACCAGGACAAATCTTGCCATGCATACAAACGTACCACTCTCACATGATATACGACACACACCAACCTAACACACGCAGACCTGCATATTGTACACATGTACAATCTATTCTGCTACCTTGGCCAGCTCAGGTAATCTGTGCTCCACTGTTATTATACCTACACATATGTGTTAATACATTTCTACATTAGATTGGGGGGCACACCTGACTGTTACTTCATTTCTACATATCATTGGGGAGGGCATACCTGACTGTTAATACACGTCTACACAGGATTGGGGGGGCACACCTGACACGTGTACACATTTGCTATAACTGTACTGGTATTTCAGGTACTCCATTTCATTCTGTATTCTAACCTGTCATGCTGACTAGAGGGGATATCAGTGTACTACAGGTCTTAGGTTTGACTGACCTACATTTCAGTTTCAGACTTCTTACCCTTCAGAACTAACATCCCACTGCCTGACCTGTTGTAGTCTGTCTGTGTAGGTCTGGGGGGGGGTGTTCCCCATAGCCATCACTCAGAGGCCTTAGCACAGTCTTTGTTTGTGTTTGTCTAGACCTGTCCTGCTGGCTGAGACTGTTTTTGGGTATGTGAGCCTCCCTGACTGGCATGTGTGTGTCCTATGGACACACATGTGGCCCAGCACATCCATACCATAGATACAAGTAACACACATATTACTCCATTTGGTAGTTGGTAGGGAGAGTACCTTATCTTGTGGCTGTGCCAGTATTGAGGATGGTGCTGGAGAGCTGACTATGTTAGATGCACATAGTACACACTATATACATGGTTAAGCACAGGTAGTGTCATGTATGACATTTCTTTTACTGTATGTGCGAGTCAGAGAGAGGTGCATTCCATGGGTCCTTACCATGTCAGTGTATGTGCTATGCGTTGCCTCTTTGCCAAGGCCTGGGCATACTGGACATGCCTTCTTCTGCCTACTGGGGCAGGCACAGGTTGATTCTCCTCTGAGTCATTCTGTGCCTGTGCAGGCCTTGGCAATGCTGGGGAGCTGTGTGGCCCTGCCCCATGTTGTTCCTGCTGCAGCTGTTTCCGCAGGATCATATTGTGTAGCAAGGCACATACGATGGCAATTTGGGTACATGTAGCTGGTGAGTACTGCAAGGATCCACCGGATGTGTCCAGGCAGTGGAACCATGACTTGAGCATCCCAAACACATGCTCTATTATGATTCTGGTCTGTGTATGTGCCTCCTTATGGAGTTCTTGTTCAGGTGTGTGTGCATTTCTGATGGGTGTCATCAGCCACAGCTCCAGTGTGTAACCAGCATCCCCCACTAGGTGACTGTAAGGGATGTCCCCACTGGCAAATCTCTGGTACAGCTGCGTCACATGCCAGACATGGGAGTCATGATAGCTTCCAGTGCAGCCAGCACACACATTCATTATAATGCCCTGGGTATTGCACATGAACTGGCAATTGATGGAGGGGAAGCCCTTGTGGTTGATGTAGACCCTATCCTGCTCGCTGGGTGATGCTTTGATGCATATGTGCGTGCAGTCTATAGCACCTACTACCTCAGGGCATTCTGCTATTTGGTGGAAGATATGCATATTGCTGGCCAACACCTCACGGAAGTTGGGGAAATATACGTGCTCACCAGCATGTGCTGACATGTCATCCAAGAATGGGTGGAGTACTTTTGATGCTGAAGCCTGTGAGATCCCCATGATATCCCCAGTTGGCCTTTGGAAGGTAACTGTGGCTAGTGTTCTTAGGCCTACACATACCTTGGTATCCACAGGGATGGGTTCCCCTCTCTTAGTTCTGTGTGTGAGGTGTGGCTGGCACAGCTCAACAATTTGCTGTAGGAGGTCCCTGTCCACCCTATAGTGTTCCACTATCTCCAGCTCATTTAGCCCCTGTAGGTTACCCTGGGTCTGTACATTCTTGTCCTTCACCTCACTGTGGGTTGGTTGACAGCATTCTCATCCTCACCACCCTCAGCCTCTTCCACATATTGATGTATGATAGCTGCTGCAGCCCCTATCATTTTGTTGGTTTGGTTTGTTAAAATGTCCCCGCTTGTGTACACCCGTGGTGTAGAGTTTGTGGGAAAAACCAGAGGAAAATGTGTTTGCATAGTTTATAGTGGTGTGCTGGCCTAGGCTGCTGCCTGTGTAATTGGCTGATTCTGATACATTTCACCTGCAAGCTATGCTAGCTCTCCTAAATTACCTTCCTACTGCAGTTTTCCTTTCCCATCACCTTCCTGTTTAAGCCTGGGGCGCACTGTGCAAACACAGTGCTCAGATATGCACGGAACTGCTATTTCCTGGTTTCATTTTTTTTTTCTTTAAAATATGGTGCGTGGTGCGCACACCCGTTTAGGCAATGTAAAGACTGCTAGGCAGTCTCAGACGCACCCCCTTGCTTAGCTCTGTTAAGCTAAGGGAAAACCCAAGCCACAGGGCTCCAATAAGCTTACAGTATGCTTGACACCCCCCCTGTGATGTCAGCCAACTCTCAGGCTTGCACCATGGTATTCCTGCACTTATACTGTTGGGTGCTGGCTACCTTTGGAGGAAATCTGGGATTCATTATCATTCCCCTCATTTGCATAGGATTGCCTGCTAATGCATAGTTCCAGGTCCAACAATGAGCCTTCCCCCTTAGCAACCACTGTTCACTGGCCATGTTGTCTTCTGCCTGCCATTGAGTATAATGGCAAACTAGTAAATCTGGTTAAAATGCTTATTTCAGTTTTTTTTATTCTCGGCCCTATACCATTTGTGTGCCACTGCCCTACACTTACACAGCCGAAATCGGCTAAAAAATGATAAAAGCTACCTTTTGTTTGCCAACTGTTTTCCATGCCACTGGCCATATATTTGGCCACTGGCATGCTTTACATATACTATACACCCTTTATTTGGAGCTGTAATGGCTCCATTTTGTAGTTTGCAGAAATTTACTCGGTTACTAACCGAGTACATTTCTGTACACTACACTAGCCTGCACAGCCGACTGACAACTTCCTGGATCACAAATTCACCTCATTTGCATGGTTGTCACCTGCAAATGGGGTTATTTGCATACAGGAGCTGTGTCCATGCAGGAATAGTGCAGGAGTGCTCATGCATATCCCTGGAGCTGATTCCTGGATCACACAACATCCATATTGCCTCCAGGAGCTCCTGCACTATTCCTGCATGCCGTGTAGAGCTTGCTGAATCCAGGGTTGAGTCTATGAGTACTTAATTAGCCATTTCCTGTACCCAGTGGTTTAATTCCATCAGCTTCCATTTGTCTACTGTGTGACTTTGAGCAAGTCACTTAATCATATTTCTCAACTGTCCAGATTTTAACAGAATGTCCAAATTTTTCACTCATATTTTTGGTCCGTTCCTCATAAAATTTGTGTTTTTCGGACAATTCATTGAGGATTGAAGTTGCTAAATAATGACAAACATTTGAGTTTCAGATTTCTTATCCTCCAGAAAATGCATGCTAACATACCACCATTTATGCTACCAAGTTTCCAAGTTCACAAGTGTCCGCATAGCCCCACCAACAGTCCCCATGTGTTCAACAGCAACAGTACATTCAAATAAAATGAAGAAACCCTATTATTTATTTGTTTTAAATCCCCGAGTACAGCTAACCGTAGGTGCACGGGTTTGCCCATCACCTAACTACGGTTAAAGCAGCCGAAAAGGCTGAAGAGGATAACAAGGAATATATATGCGAATGAAGCAGCATAGCAATAGTGGAGTGGTAAGAGCATCCACCAAACAAACAGGCATTCCCGGTTCGAGTCTCACTGCAGCACAAATCATTTTCCATGGGAATTCTGTATATGAACATAATTTTACATCGTTTTGCCGTATAACCCACAGAATAACAATTAAATGTGAACTGGAGTACTGCATGAAATGCACATGTGAATTGTTAGTGTCATAATGAATAAGGCACATGTAAGCAGGTCTAAGCACAAATAAGCAGTGGTAAGCGTGCCCAAGTGTGTTTGCATGGGGGTAAGCATTGCCCACAAAGAGTAAGCAAAGTAGAAGCTAATGAGTGTAAGAAACTGTAACCGGAGGTTAGCAGTGCTTACTGTCACGCAAACCCGCGCAAACCCACTTACAACCACTTTAAAGTGCCTTAAACACTCTAGATCCAACGGCCCAAGTTCCGCCAAGCAACAAAATACACTGCCTCAGCAAAGTTCAAACCCAGGACCCTTTACACTATAGTACAGTAGTTAACCACTAAGCCATCATAGCAATAGATAAGTGAGATTAAGGCCATACACAAGAATGACATATGTTCACAGGCTATGCCAATGGAAGTGAGGGACCCAAGCAAGAAACATGTAACATGTAGCATCACCTCCCCCCCCCAGCTGGACAGAGGAAACATACCCACAAACAATGTAAATAGTCCACTGCTCCTCAGACCACAGGCAGGATACAACTGGGGGGGTACACAGTGCACCCATGAAATCTAAACTTGGAACACAGACAGGAGCGTCCCTTGCGGGACACCCCAAAATTTGACATATCATGCAAGGAAGCTGATGTGATGACTATTCTGGCCGGAGTGTGTGAATACCCGGAATACAAAGGTGGGAAAGCTTGATGACCCATGGGTCGAGACAACGTACAACATGGGTCCCGTGAAGTGGAGAGTGGGCAGCGTGTAGTTCATAGGTTCAAAGGTAGGTACTAGGCTATCAGCCCAAGGGCCTATGTAAACCTAGCCAACAAGGTTCCCTGGCTTATGCTACCCAAGAAAGTTATTTTCCTGTGCCACTGTCGAGCAGAGACACAGAAGTGATTCCCGGGGTGTATTTCCTATTTCCCATCCACTCATCAAGATTTTTCTTGAAGAGTGCTAATGAAGAACTTTGCTTGATATAGATGGGTAGCCTGTTCCAGAGTAAGGGAAGTCTCTGGGACAGGAATCTATCCCTCCAGCATGTCCTGTTTATAGTGGTGACAAGGTTTAGGTCCCTAGAGCATGTAGCTTAGAGGGATTGGGATTTCTTTAGGTATAGCATGTCCAACAGCTCTGGGTTTGACATAGCTTTATATGTTAGGCAGAGATCACCTCTGAGTAGGCGATATGCTATGGAGTAAAACTAGAGTTTTTGAGGCGGTCAGTGTAGGGCATTTGTTTGAGGCCAGAATCCTCTTTGTGAGGTACCTTTCCAGCTGCTGCAGATGTCTTGTGGGGTACATTCCAAAAGGGGCCTTGTACTCTCTTATGGGTCTAATGAGTATTGAGTAGAGGGAAACAATGACCTCTTTTTTCCTGGATGAGAACCCTTTTATGATGAGGTGTGCCACATAGAAGGACTTCCTGACTACTGTGGCGATGTGACTATCAAAGGAGAGACTACTGTCCACCTGGGTCCCAAGGTCTGTTATCACACATTCAATGTTAAGTAGATTGCTGCCTATGTTGTAGTTCATGGGTACAGAGTTTTTACCAAAAGTCATGACATTGCACTTTTTGGCATTGAGCTTGAGGCCATGGCTCTGACATCAGGCATCTGTCTCAGCGAGGCCCTTCTGCAGGATGTCCACATCACTTGGGGACTTGACTATGGCTCTTAGTTTGCATTAGCCAGAGGCCTTCTGTGTTAGCTTGTACTTCAGAGAAGTAGATACCAAACAGGTGAGGTCCCAGGATGGAACCCTGTGGTACTCCACTTGTCACTGCTTTGAGGTCAGATTTGGAGTCTGCAACTTTTACAGTGTGGGTTCTGTCAGTGAGCCAGTTGACAACCCATCTTGTGACGTAGGGATTTATACCTAATTTAGTGAGTTTAGCTATAGTTCCAGAATGGGGGATGGTGTTGAAAGCCTTGTTGAGGTCAAGATAGGCTGTGTGAACCACCTTACCCTCATCTATGGCTTTGGTGACTGCCTCAAAGAAGCTGATCAGGTTCAGGAGGCATGATCTGCCTTTTACAAACCTGAACTGGGTGGGATCCAGAGTTTGGAGGTTACCATTGTCTTTGTTTATGAGTTCCATGATGATACATTCCATGGCCTTGCAGACCAGGCTCATCACGCTAATAGGCCGATAGTTCCTGGGTTCAGTGGTGGCTCCCCCTTTGTGGAGTGGGATAACTGTTGCTGTGCATCATTCAGTGAGCACAAAGCCTGATGCGAGGCTATTATTGAACATAGTGCTTAAGTGGGGAGCCAGTTTGTTCTGAAGTTTGTGTAAAACGCAGCCTGGGATGTTGTCCGGTCCCATGGATACTGTGTTTTTGGCTTTAGAGAGTACAGCTTTTACCTGCATAGTTGTGATTACAGGGACTCTGCATTTTTCCTGTATAGATATGTGCCCTTTAGGGGGTGAGGGGGTGTAAAGTTAGCACTGAACCTATCTGCCATGATGTTGGCAATATCAGTTGGTTCTGTAATTTTCGTACCTTTGTGCTGTAACTCAGAGCAGATCTGGGTGTTGCCATCGAGATTCTTGACATAGCTATATAATGCTTTGTGGTTGTCCTTAGAATTAGTGTCGACTTTGTTTTTGCAGCTAGCTTTGGTGGATCTTATAAGGGATCTCAGCTTCTTACTGAGGCTGACCAGGGAGCTCCTCCACTCGTGATTTTACTCTCTTTTGCAACAGTTTCTTCCTTCTGTTGTACAGTTGTTTATGGCAGGGGACCACCAAATTGGCTTCCTTTTTTTGGAGGATAGCATCTTGGTTCTGTTTGGGATAGCATGATCCATGCACGCGTGTAAGTGCTTATAGAGTGCATTTGTGTAGGATTCAGCAGTTGTAACTGTATTGTCCATCTGCATGGGTGTCATGAAGTTCACTACTTCTGTCTTAAGAAGCATGAAGTTGGTTTTGGAGACATTTTTTACCATGGTTTCCTTAATGGGGGGTGGGGGCGGGATGTGGATATCAAGGGTGATTAGCTTATGGTCGGATCTGACCAACGAGGAGTTGACTTCAGTTGTGGAACACTGGTCACTAATGTTGGTAATGACTAAGTCTAGGATATTGTTGCCTCTGGTGGAGGTGTGGATAAGTTGATCTAGGGCATTGGAGTTTATGAATTCCAGAAAGCGTTGAGCTAAGGAGTTGGTACATGAGTAGTTTTCCCAGTTAATGGTAGGGTAGTTGAAGTCACCTATTATTAGGGTGTTTGGTTGAATCCTAATATGTGTTCAGACCCAACCTGCCCCCAGAGTAAGGATGGGTTCTGTAGAGGAAGTGCGGGTGGGGGAACTATGGGTAGCTAGTTATGGGTCGAGATGTGCAGGTGTTGGCTGATGTGGGTCTATATGGACAGCCCCAGGGATGTAAGCAAAAGGGTTCATTGGGCAGAGGTGCTGCAGCAAAGTCTAATCTACATGGCAAGGAATGGAATAACCAGATGTAGATGTATATATGTAGAGGTATGTGTGCGTATATCTACCCATAGCTACATGGAGATATACCTCTCCCTCTCCATAGTACAGATGTGTGCAAACAGAGACAGAATATAATTAAATACCCACATATAAATATATACATATGCAGACACCCATACATCCATATGTCGATGTCGTTAGACATATATATATATATATATATATATATATATATATATATATATATATATATTTATAAATACAGCAATACACACATATATGTATATATATATATATATATATATATATATATATATATATATATATATATGCATACACATACAGATATATACATATATATGTATGTAGATATGTAGAAATATATATGTATATATGTGTGTAAACATACACATATATATAGCTAGGATATTAATTGAATCATGTATTTAAATCACATCTCTTATCCGGGTAAGTCTGGCTGAGCTTTTGGCTCATTTACAGCAGAGACCCGGGTAGAAAAAGCTCCTCAGGGGTAGAAAACAATTTGTTAAACAGTAGTATACAGCAGATATATATATATATATATATATATATATATATATATATATATATATATATATATATATATATAGATATGATACACCAGTTAAGGATTACATATGTTCACAGGCCGTGCCAATGGGGGTGAGGGGTCCAATCAACAAACGTGTAACACACAGCACCTAGACAGGTGAAACATACAAACAGACGATACAAGTAAACATACCACTGCTTCCCGGACCACAGGCAGGATACTACCAGTGAGAGAAACCTGCCAAGTCTACTCTTGAAACAAAGACATCAATGTCCTTTGTGGCACACCCCAAAAATTAATGATCATCGGAGTCAGTCCCTGTAATGATTTATCTAACCAGGGCTGTATACGTACACGGACCAATAGGTTGTGCAAGCCTGATGACCCATGGGTCGACACAACGTATGACATTGGTCCCGACTCGTGGAGAGTGGGCAGTGTGTAGTGGTGTGGTTAGAACCCACCTGCACCCACAGTAAGGATGAGTGCTGTAGAGGAGGGGCAGGTGGGGGAACTATGAGTATACAATTATGGGCCTAGGCGTGCAGGCGTTGGCTGGCGCAGTTGTATTCGGACCGCCCTGGGGATGTAAGTAATATTGCGAATTGGGATGAGCATATGCCTATACCTCTCAACCTCTAAGAGCAAAACCACTGGACAGAACCTAAACCGTTGGGGGGACAAATAGGGACAGAAAGCACATATTCCACTTACAACCTTAGAAAGCCGATAGAATAATAGGTTATGCATTAGCATGACTCGTCTGAAGGATGTGGGGTCCTAAACCCAATTACTTGTCTGTATTTAATGGCGTTAGTTCCCAGGTATTTGCCAGACAGGTGCAGATTGTAAGAGGAACACACCAATAATATGAAGCAAACTCCAGACAGGCTGCGGATTCTGTACAGTCGACAGGCATGCTTACACCTAACGAGCAGCCATTCCCGATATGGATCCCACCACAGCACAGTCCAGTTTACATGGCTAAGTACAGTATAACCATATATGTTGTTGCTTAACCCACTACACTACACCTACGAACACATGGTCGCAACATCCCACTGTAAGCATGTAAGCCTTTGTAATAGGCATCACAAGGTATTATTGTAGTCCTCACCCCTACCCAGGTGTGTGAGTGGCCGACGCAAACACCAAACGCAGTGCATATGCACAGCTGTTGTCATAGACAACATGGCCAGCTGTGGACCTTCCCTGCAACCATCCTGCACATCCCTGGATAATCCCCCTACTAACACCCCCCTTTGTGCCCTATGCACACCACGTACCTATCAGCCCCTGTTCCATTTCTATTAATGTCTATGGGTACACATAGGTGACACCCTCTTTCCCCACTATATTGCCAGTATCTGGAACCCCAATCGACATGTAGTATCACAGCTGTCGCACAGGACACATGTAACTAACACATGAAGGAACACCACAAGCACACCTGGAGCAGCACAGGCTCACCACCTTGTGAACCCCCCCACCTCACACTCTATACCACTACATCAACTAGTGATACTGACACCTTTTGTCCTGCCTCGCATACAAATCCCAACATCTGCCATACCGTTCCTATTGCTCCCCATCCAATTATACCTACAAGCTACAATACAGTTACAATGTCACCCCCACTACCTACCTGCTTGATCCTTAGCTATTCACCTCTACTGTACCACACAGGTATGGAATAACTACACCTACCCTGAATACCTGCATGTAACCTATCCAGGCCTGTGAAACAGGAATCCTACCTCACATTAAACTGACCTTTGTCAACAGTCATACCTGACATGTAAACCTGACCTAAGCATGGATAATACCAACAGTTTAACATAAACTAAGCATGATTAATGGGGGACACAGCTATGTTATGTCTGTTACCCTCTATGAATGTGAACACCCCAGTATTAATTGGGATATGTAGCTGAGGTCAATGTAGAGCTCTACATCCCAGGCCACCACTGACAATGGACAAGCATACAGTCCGAGTGTCCCGGTTGACAGATGTGAACAAAATCCATGACGTTGCACGTGTGTATGTGGGAGCAAGCGGGTGTAAGCCTGTTTGGCTGCCGGTATGCGAGTACCACACTGGTGAAGCAATGTAGAAGCTAACTGAGTGCAAGACGCTGCAACCAGAGGGCAGTAATGCTGTGCTTCACGCAAACAAGTGCATACCCACCTACAAATGTTCCACAGGGCCTTAGTCACCCTGTAGCCAACAGCTGTTGTTATGGCCATTAACAAAATAATCTGCACTGCCAGGTTGCAAACCCCCGACCCTGCACATTATAGTAGACGTGAGGTCCACTAAGCCTTGGCGGATACACATTCAGCTGCTGTGATCACAAATACATCATCCAGCACAGGCATCCAACAGTATAGGAAATGTATAAAAGTGTGTAGATTAATATCAAAACACGTGTCCATTGCTCAACCACAGTATTATGAGCAGTCTATGTGTAGCACAGAACAGTGCCTGTCCAATCATACTGTGAGAACTGTAGACCTGCATAATACCGAAGGGAATAATGATATATGGTTCACACCATGGGGGCATGTGAGCGTGCTACATGCACAGTATGTCACACCTGGGGCGTTGGTTCCATGATACTGGGAGATGTGACTGGCCAGGTGTATGAGCAAACTGCTGCTACACAATACCCTGGCAGGATGCTACCAGTGGGAGAAACACTGTAGACCAGCTAGGTCTACTCTTGACACAACAACAGGTCCGTTCCTGGCAGGATGAAACAACAGTTGTGGGTCACATCAATGTCACCACCAGTATTGGAGAAGGATCAAGAGAAGGTTAGTATGTGCATGGACTAAACGGATGAAGAGCCTGCAGACGCTTGGGTGGGGACAGTATACTGGAGGTGGACCGAGACATGCAGAGGGGGAAATGTGTGGAGGTGTGGTATGGCAGGGCTAGCATCCGTGGAATGGATGGATGCTGTGTACATGGAGCTCGGGAGCCAGGAGAAGGGAACATGGATATGTCATTATGGTAGACATATGCAAACAAAGCTAAGCAGCAATAGTGTAGTGGCCAGAGCATCCACCTAATGCATACGCATTCCCGGGTCGAGTCCCACTGCAGCACATCCTATTTTCCATGTGATATCTGTATGTTAACTTTGTTGTGCTGTATAACCTACCAAGTAATATTTATATTTGCACAGAAGTACTGCCTTAAATGCACATGTGAAGTGTCATAATGACTAAAGCACTAGTAAGCATGTGTATGCACATAACAGCAGTAGTACACATGGTTATGCAGTTGTAAGTGTGTGTATGTGTATTCGCGCAAGAGTAAGCATTGCCTACATAGATTGAGCTAAGTAGATGCTAGCTGAGTGTAAGGAAATGCAACCTGAGCTTAGCATTGCTTAGCTCTGTGCAAACCCAAGCACATCCACGTACGACCGCTCAAATGTCCCTAACTCACTCTGTATCTGACAGCCACTGTTCTGCCCTGAAACACAATATACAGCCTCTGGAAGGCCCACACCTGGGATGCTGCACATCATACACTACATGATTTACCATTAAACCATGACAGATGTACATAACCACTCATTCCACATACATATCATCCAGCACAATCAGTCAACAGCACAGGGAATGTAGTAATAACACACAACACAATCTCTTAATGCATGAATCATGGACATAGTGCGCCATAATGTGGGTACATATAGGAATATCTGTCATATCCTGCTCTAATACACTTCAAACATTGCAGGTTACACAGTTATATGTGGTAGAACACATATATTGCTGGAGATGATACGTCTGAAACACTTACTTGTCGGCACGAATGACTGACTTCAGTCCTAAGGTCATCCATGTCAATTGCCAAGAGAATGAGGTAAAGGCCACACATATAGGCCGAACATGCATGGGCATATGGACAGCGATACATCTGTAAATGTAGAGAGATAGCTATAGGTATATATATATATATATATATATATATATATATATATATATATATATATATATATATATATATATATATATGTGTGTGTGTGTGTGTATGTATGACTCACAAATAACCATATAACAGCATTTGTACAAAGATTAATATGTTTGGTGTATTTATCCATATTAATATATCTCTACATACATACACACACACACACACACATATATATATATATATATATATATATATATATATATATATATATATAGATAGATATATATGGATACATATACATAGCTAGAGCTATATCAATGTCCAGTTCTATCCCTCTATATATGGGGTTGTAACATATATACTTATGCAGCTATACATATATATAGAGATAGACATGTGTATATGATTTCCACATAGGAACGGATATATATATATATATATATATATATATATATATATATATATATATATATATATGTATATACAGATAGACATCTGTATATGATTTCCACATGGGAACGGACTCCTGGCCCACTCCCTACTACATAACAGACGATGTACACAGTTAATAGGGGTGGGGGCACAAATGAGGGACACCTGGTAATTACTGCTATGTAACCCCCCCCCAGCCCTAACAGATATGCTGTGCAATCCAATATCCAGCACATGCAGTACTTGACAGCAGGACCCACCACAACACAGCTACAATACTCCAAAAGTTATCCATGTCACCTGTACATGTCAGGCCAATATCTGTAACATATCTTGCAGATATGCCATTGTACCGCAGGGAATATACTATGTTGAAGGGCTACACATTACAACGGTACAGATATGCACACACATCCATGCATTGACAATCATGTGCAGGTATATATAGGATATATGGGTACATACACATATCCACAGACAAAAGGTATTAGTAGCCATACATGTGTAGCAGTAGTGTGGATGCACTGGATGCAATGTATATCCCCAGCCACAAGCCCTGTAACCAGTACCTGTGACATGTGTGCTATGGCAACCGGCCCCACAAAGGGGATACTTACATTGCACATATACCCACTCACAAATCAAAGGACATGACACGACACACAGGTATGTATACACAGACAACCTTTATTTGTGTACCATACAATTATTTATTTATTTATTTGTTTATTTGCAGTTGGTTTACCGGGATAGTCCATTGGGCCAAAATAACACGTTTTCAATAGAGTCCTGGGGAGAAAAGCTCCAAAAACTAGTAGCAAGGTTACAATAAGGTATTTGGTTACAATTATACAATTACTATGGACTAGTAAAAAAATGAAGGAAACTTAGAAATACTGCAGACTAGTGAACAAATATATACAAATATTACAATCTTGTATAGCTGAAAATAAAACATTTACAATATAGAAACTGAGAAACTTTTACAACTTAGGGTAGGTTACACTTGAGGTATCTTTCATGCATTCAGGATGAATAGCTTAAGACAAGCAAGAGAAAGATATATGAGCTGACATAGAATTTTTACAATATGGAAACTGAGAAGCTTTTTCATCTTAGGGTATGTTACACTTAAGAGGTACATTTCAAGTATTCAGAAAAATAGCTTAATACAAGCAAGAGCAAAATCTATGAGTTTAGGAGAGTAAGTGGAAATTCCCATTATGAATAGGGGAGGAGAAGTGAACATTCCCAGTATGAATAGGGGAGGAGGTTATGTGTGGTGGGAGCAGGAGCATTCCCACTGGGAAATTAGGTGTGAGTGAAGGGATTTTTTGAATGAGAAGTGATTTGTGATAGTACGAATGGATGGGGGTAAGGAGTTCCAGAGACGAGCAAGACTGTAGGATAAGAGATTTTTCCAGGGGAACAAATTGGTTTATACAATTCAATTAAGTTTTGGTTGTTAGATCTTAGAATTCTATCAGGGAGGTGCATTTTAAAGGTAGAGGAAAGGGAGGGGCAGAGGGAAGGATTGAAGATGAGCTTGTGTGCAAGAGTCAGTTGGACGTAGGTGAGGTGATTGGGTAGTTCTAACCATTTTAGTTTGTGGAGAGCCGAACAATGGTGTGAGGAGGACTTATGGGAGGTAGCAAACTTGGCAATTTTGTTATAGCAAGAGGAGTGTTGTTTTATGAGTGAAGATTGTAGGTTAGTTAGGAGTGGGGTTCCATAGAGTAGGGAGGGGATGAGAAATGTGGTAGATAGGGTGAATTTGGTGGAGGGTGTAAGATAATGATTCTATCGGTAGAGCATGCCAAGTTTTTGATGGATTTTTTATATTTAATTGAAGGTGGGAACTGAGTTTAAGCTGACTGTCAATTTGGACCCCAATTAATTTGGCCTCAGATACCAGTTCGAGAGGTGTATTGTTATGACTAGTAATAGAGAAATTACTTGGATTGAAAGAGGTAGCTTTAGAGGGGGTGAATACTATTAATTTGGTTTTGGAGGCATTGAGTACAAGATGATTCATAGGTTCATAGGTTGGTACTAGGCTATCAACCCTAGGGCCTATACAAGCCTAGCCATAACAATTCCCTGGCTATTTCTTCCCACATTATTTACTTTCCTGGACCCCTGTCTAGCAGGGTGACTGACGTGATCCCTGGGGTGAATTTCCTTTCTCCCATCCAATCGTCAAGGTTCCTCTTGAAGAGGTCCAAAGAGGCACTCTGCTTGACATGTATGGGCAATCTATTCCAGAGTCTGGGGAGTCTCTGGGTCAGGAACCTATCCCTCCAGCATGTTTTGTTTATTGTGATGACAAGGTTTAGATCCCTGGAGCATGTAGCTCTGAGGGATTGGGATTTCTTTAAGTGTAGCATGTCCAACAGCTCTGGGTTTGACATGGCCTTGTATGTTAAGCAGAGATCGCCTCTGAGTAGACGATATGCGACAGAGTATAGCTGGAGTTTTTTAAGGCGGTCAGCGTAGGGTATCTGCTTTAGGCCTGTGATTCTTTTAGTGAGGTATTTCTGAGGCCTTTCCAGTTGCTGCAGATGTCTTGAGAGGTACATACCAAATGGAGCGTTGTATTCTATAATGGGTCTAATGAGGGATGAGTACAGTGGGACAATGACCTCCTTTTTTCTGGATGAAAAGCCCTTCGTGATGAGGTGTGCCACATAGAAGGATTTCCTGACTGTTGTGGCTATGTGGTTATCGAAGGTGAGACCACTGTCCACCTGTGTCCCCAAGTCTCTCATCACACTTTCTGTGTTTAGTGTACTGCCACCTATATGGTAATTCATGGATACATGTTTTTTCCCAAAGGGGATAACAATACATTTCTTGGCATTGAGCTTGAGCCCATGGCTCCGGCACCAAGCATCTGTTTCTGTAAGGCCCTTTTGTAGAGTATCCACATCATTTGGGGATTCAATAATGGCTCCCAGTTTGCAATCATCTGCAAACTTTGTCAGCCAGAGTCCCTTAGTGTTGACCTGTACTTCAGAGAAGTAGATGCCAAACAAGAGCGGCCCCAGGACTGAACCCTGAGGTACTCCACTTGTCACTTATCTGGAGCTGGATTTGGAGTCAGCTACTTTTACAGTGTGGGTTCTATCAGTAAGCCATTTAGCAACCCATTGGGTGACATAGGGATTAATGCCCAACTTAGTAAGTTTATCTATGATTCCAGAGTGGGGGATGGTGTCAAAGGCCTTGGCAAGGTCTAGATTGGCTGTGTGGACCACCTTACCCTTGTCCATGGCTCTGGAGACTGATTCAAAGAAGTCAATCAGGTTCAGGAGACAAGATCGGCCCTTCACAAACCCAAACTGGGTGGGGTCCAGTGTTTGAAGGTTGCCAATGTCTTTGTTTATAAGTTCCATGATAATACACTCCATGGCCTTGCAGATAAGGCTTGTCAGACTAATGGGACGGTAGTTTCCGGGATCCAAGGTGGATCCCCCCTTGTGGATTGGGATAACTGTAGCTCTGCACCACTCAGTGGGCATGAAACCTGAGGTGAGGCTATGATTAAACATGACACTTAGGTGAGGTGCCAGTTCATATTGTAGTTCATGTAGTACACAGCCCGGGATGTCATCTGGTCCCATGGATGCTGTATTCTTGGCTTTAGAGAGTGCGTTTTGTACCTGTGTGGCCGTTATTATTGGAATTTGGCAATCTTCCGGTATTGAGATGGGCCATTTAGGGGGTGATGTGCTTTCATCCATTGTTCCATGGTTGAGAATGCATCTTGAGTAAGTTTTAGAAGTGTGGGGATGGAGGTAGCAGAACAGATAATAGTTGAATCATCTGTGTATTGGATAATTTTTGTTAAAGGGATGGAGTTGTGGAAATTGTTTATGAATATATTGAAAAGAAGGGGACCCAGTATAAATCCCTGGGGAACACCAGTTGGGGTGTTGATGAAAGGGGAGGTGGCTTTTTTCCATCTTACTGCTTGATATCTATTGGATAAGTAGCTAGTGAACCAGTTCAGAAAGGAGGGTGACAAGTTAAGCTTGGTGAGTTTAGTTAGTAGTAGACTGTGGGAGATAGTATCGAAGGCCTTAGAGAGGTCTAGTAGGAGAGTAGAGACAATGTGGCCAGAGTCCCGGGCTTTGTTCACAGCTTCCAGTAAGGAGAGAAGGGCAGTCATAGTACTGTGACTGGGTCTGAAACCATGCTGTGTTGGAGTTAGTAGGTTATTGTCTAAGAGTTGTGGTAGGAGTTGTAGATGGATACACTTTTCTAATAGTTTAGAGATAGGAGATAGGATAACGATGGGACGTAAATTAGTGATATTGTTGTTGCTGCTGCCTTTATGCAATGGTACAACAAAAGCCTTTTTCCAGATTTGAGTTACTGAGCGTTCTTGAATGGAATGGTTGATTAGAATGCTGATGGGGCAGGCAATGGCTTCGGCAGCTATACTGAGAAAGTAAGAAGGAATGTTATCAGGGGCATTAGAGCATGGTTTTAGTTTCTGAAGTAGTTTTTTATGGTGGATGTGGGTATAGATTTGAGTGAGAATGGTGGAGAAAGGGGGGAGAATTTGAGGATGTTGATGATGGAGAGGAGATAAGGGGAAAAGCAGAGGTAAGGGGTGAAAAGTTGGTAGAGGATGATGGGGGTGTAGTGAGTGGTGTGGTGGGGTTAGAAGATGAGGTTAGTTTGGAGATAGACTCAGTGAAGAAGGTATTGAATTGAGTGGCCAAGTCTATGTCTGGAGCGTTAGGGTCCGGGCTGGGGTTATCTGGTTTGCTGGGATTAAGGAGGGTGGAGATACATTTCCAAAAATTTTGAGGGTTTGTTTTATTGTTGTTTTGGAGTATGGAGAAGTAATTCTGTCTATCGGAAATGATAAGCTTTTTTACTTTGTTTCTGAGTGTTTTGTATTCATTTTGGGCTAGGGGAGTCCTATGTTTCTGATATGATGACCATGCTTTATCTCTAAGGTGCATGGTTGCTAGTGTGTTTTTTGTTATCCATGGGGCAGTTTTGTTTTTTATTCTTTTTGTTTTTATGGGGGCATGCTGCTCTAAGAAGTTTAAAAAAATTGAGTTGAAGTGGGCGACTGCTTGTTCCAGGGGTAGAGTTTTTAGGGTGTTCCAGTTGATTGCTTTTAGAGAGTTGGAAAAGGTAGTGGGGTTGAAGCTTTTTTGGCAGCGAGTAGTAATAAAATTATGAGTAAGATGTAGGGGTGAGGCAAGGTGGTGTGTAAATGTGGGCAAGTGGTCACTAAGGGAATCAGGCAGGGTGCCACTATTTGAGAAGTAATGAGGGTGGGAGACTAATATCCAGTCTAGGGTACAATCACTGGAGAGGTTTTTTGAGGGCTATGTTATTGAGTTGATCAGCTGAGAAAAGTTGTAAAGGTTAATGTTAAGTGGCTTTGTGGGAGACTGTATTGCGGACCAATTGATATTCATGTCACCCATAAGTATAGTTTCATTGTTAATGTTATTGGAAAACCAGGAGAGGATGTCCTCTAGTGTAGAAATATTGTCACCTGGGGGGATGTAGAGGGAGGCTATGCATATGTGTTTATGTTTATTTACTTGAAGTAATGCCAGGAGTAGTCCTGCATTATTGAATTGGGGAGTTGGTTTGTTATAAGGGGTAACTGATAAGGAGGTTACGTGTAGAAGGGCTACTCCACCTCCTTTTTTGTTGGTTCTGTCTTTTCTGATTATAGAGTAGTTGGGTGGAATTATTTCAGAATCTTTTATATGTGGTTTTAACCAAGTTACAGAGATGGAAAAAATGTCTGGTTTGTTATATGTAAGCCAGGCATGCAGATTAGGGATTTTGTTAACTATACTTTGGGCATTTAAGGAGGTGAGTAGTATGGATTTATCTGTTGAAGGGGATGGGGATGGGCCTGGGTTGGGGTGTATGTCTCCTGATAATAGAATAGAAGTCAGATATAGCATTAGGTAGGAGAGGATATTTGTGAGGAGTAATAAGTTTATAAGAGAAGAGAAGATGATGTTTTATGGGGTATAGGCATGGAGATATTGGGAAGTGTGAATATAAGACAGGTGGGCTAAGATGGTTTGTAGCATGAAAGGATGGAGTGTGGTTGTAGTTAGTTGGTTGGGAGCATACTGAGATAGGTTACTGAGAGTAGGTATGTAGTGGCTGGCTAGTTTACTAGGGTAAGAGAGTTGTAAATTTTGGGAGGAGACTGAGAGGGGAGGTACAGTAGGATATTGATGAACGTGGGGAGGAGTTAGAAGTAGGTGTGGAAGGGAGGAGGTGACTAGTTGGTTGGGGTGGGGTGATGGGTGTGCCTAAAGGATATAAGTGTGGAAGTGCTGGGGTGGGTGAGAATTGGGGGCTGGGTAGGGGAGTGGAGTGAGCCTGCAGGGTGAACGGAGCAGGTAGAGCCGAGGGAAGGCTGAGGATGAACAAGAACCAATCTATGGAGTACTAGTAGCTGAAGGTGAGTCCAGGGGACAGGGATTAGGTGGGATGGGGTGAGCCTAGAGTTGAGAAAGGGGAGTAGAGAAAAGTTCATTATAGATTTAAGCAGATATCAAAAAATAAAGTAAGTAATAGATAGTGAAAATAAAGTAAAGAAGTATTAAGTATGCCATTACTAACAGCACATAGATGTTGATGTATATAACCAGTGATGGATGCAAGGTCCACACAAAACTGTAGATGCAGACATTGCAGATATATAACATACTATGATGTCCAGGCTAAGCCCTCCAATTCAGACAACAGTTGAAAACAGATTTGCCTGCACTGATACGTAACAGACAACAATATCAGATGTAAGTCAGCAGCCTCCAATTACACCCTGTAGTCAAGCCCTAGGGGGGGCATTCTTTACTTGTGGTAATGTCAATGTATCTGTCACATGTATGGTCCCTGACCAACAGCTGCCATATATGTGGAGGACAAAGGCAGGATCGCAGAGCCATATCTGCAATATTGCAGTTACACACCCTGGAACATGCTGGTGTTACAGGATGTGTTGCAACATACCCTAATGCAGGAATATGACATCAAGTACACAAATGAATATAGCCATGTACTGCTAGCATGCAACACACACACTGTCAGTGTAATATCCCACACATGACCTGTGTGGTGAACAGACAACACATGAGAGGCACACCTCTGTTCAGCTAGAGAATAGGCTCACAGTAGTGAGCTATGCAGACAGACTGCAGTCCAAGGTAAACTAGTATGTACAAACACACACACACAGACACACACACACACAAACACACACACACACACACACACACACACACACACACACACACACACACACACACACACACACACACTGTAACACCAGTACTATGCAAAGCATTACACCACTCTACTCACAGTCTATCTGTATGTACCGATCCTCCTACATATATGTGGCTGCCCTGAGTGTGCAGGTTCTCCTGTAAGAGGTATTGCTACCCGCTGTCTGTAACATTGATGCCCACACACAGGAAAGATGTCCATCGCACAGGGAATGTACAGGGAATACACCCACATGATGTAGGGATTCATAGTGGGTGGTTGCCATAACAGTGGTAATTGGAAGGACTACACATGTGTACTCAGATATATATATGGCTATCTGGATAAGTACATTTCCATATTGTCCCACTATATGTCCTGGCCATGGAGTGTAGCCCTACCCCAGCCCCTATAGACCCAATGCAGTAGTGTAAGGGGATGTCTGGTATGTATAGCTGGTATATTAATAGACAGTTGCTACTGAAATTGGGATTGTTGATACAGACATGGTGTGTGTAGTAGGTGATATCTGCTCATAACATGTGTGCCATTGGCTACTGACAGACATCCTAAGGTTTTCATGGTACAGTACTTGCACATATAGCAGGCTTGACAGCCATGTCACAGCTCCGGGTAGGATACACCTGTGTGACAATGCATAACCACAACCAATGTGAACACAGCCACATCCATACATGGTACACTAGCATAATAGTACAGTATATGGACTATCTGTCCTACACCATACTCATATGTGCCAATCACAGAATGACCCTACATATACTGGACTGCTACACAGTCTGGTCTGATGGCTGTCTATGGTATGGGACATTTGTGTGTCTGGCCCTACACACATTTAAGGTACAATGGTACCATACAGTGGGGCAGCATGTAACAACAGATAGAAGGGGAGCTAGAACAATGACATCTACCACAGTCTGTAGACAGGCCATTGTACATATTAACAATACACACACACTGCCGACATTCACCATCACTACACACACCTCAGTACTGCACAAACATCCACAGGATTTCCAGGGTATGGCATTAAGTGTAACCCTACTGTACATGACATGTGTGGCACTCTGATATATCACTGGCATGTTATCAGATATGATGACACTATTTACAGTGTACAGCACATATGCACCACTTCATGCACGACATATGTACAAAGGTTGACAGAGGTGTGGCTGACAGCACATACACAGGGCCAGTATAGACATGTTGCTGTGATACCCTCATTAATCTACCATTGTAACGGGGTATGTTGCAACATATGTCCAATGAGGGATATGTAGTCAGTAGCTGTCATGGTCTTCACCATCAACAGACTGCCATCCTCACACTACCTTCTGCATTCCACGGATAGATGCATCGTGGCTAACACATGACACCAAAGGCACAACACTGCCCAGTCTGCAGATGAGCCTGCAGATGGGGATTCCTGATATACATGGAACTGACATGGCAGGTATTGCAACATGTACAACAGGCATATCCAGACAAACACTGTTAATACAACATTATTTCAAATGCAGTATATCAGCACTTACAGTTCGTAATCAGGTCATACACATCCCCCTCATGTTTGTTGCCCTCTTCCCACAGTGTATGTTGTTAGAGGTAAATCCCCAACCCATCTGGAATGCTGTTTGCCAAATGACAGTTCTAGCTCCTGCTCACAGTGACAGACAAGGGCCAACACCACCAGGATGTTCCCAGGTATTGGAGTGCGTTTCCATGCAATTGGCTATGGGAATGTTTCCACACCTGTTCCACATGCAATCAGCTAGGGAAGGGCTGCAGTTTGTGCAGAGACCATCAGCTGATCATGAGCATCACATTAAATACACATGCTGCTGCCTAAGCAATGCAGGTGTGGCCCTCCACATCTGCCACAGAGGGAGTAGGGGAAGCAGACAGAGGCGAATACATGTCAGGGAGGGGTGGGAGGGTAAAACCTACACATGTTTGTGTCACACACCTACCAGCACAGGGTATCAAACACCCAACAGCTATGTAGTGCTATCACAGAGCGATGCTGTTATTGGATGCGCCACATGGGTTATCTGGTGGGGAGCACTCAGAACATATATGTGATGGTGAGTGACATCTGCAACAGGGATATGGTAGATATACAGTAGGTGACGTACACATGCCTGTCCTCATGAACAGGTGCCAGCGTCAGCACAGGCACACTCACACAGGGACTCACACACATTAACACACTTGGCAGGGCCAGGACTGCAACCCGTCACTATTTGGATTGCCACAACACATCAATGTGCAGGGAACACATGCACCACATGGGTGATATGGAGGTCGTATGGGCAGTGAGTATGATGGGGTGTCAGACATAAGGCAGCATGTTTCACTGTGCCCTGGGGAAGTAGTGCATGTGAATGTGGACATACACACCATACAACACACACATGAACACACAGGGTCCAGTTCGGACATGCATGGTTGCATGTCTGCAAGGGTGTGTGGTGGCCAACAGTGCCAGCAGGCTATACAAGGGTAGGCGATGGGTATACCTTGGCATCAGCTCACATGACAATGGTTTGCATTGTGGCACAGGCCTGTAGCATCTGCATTTGCCTGCACAGGTGGGTATTGCATCCGTCTTCCAGTCACCTGGGTGACTACTGTGTGTGGCCAATGCTGTGCATCACTTGCCATGTCTATGTTCCCTAGTCCATGACTTGGATGTGCACACCTCTCACATGCATGTACAGTGACATGTGGAACTGTACCTGGGGTGTCTGGCCCATGCTGTGAACACAGCTTATCATCAGATGTGCCAGTCTTGCCCATGTGTGGCAGGGAGTGGTACTGGTCAGCAGATTTACCCTGCACCTACATTGATAGCATGCTAACAGCATTTCCTGATGTCAGTGTCATCTGTCCATACATTCCATGTTATCAGGCATGGTATGTCCGTTGTGAGTCACATGTGAAGGCACAGTGAGGTTGCTAACTGTGATTGGCATGCCTTGATGTCACATGTATGGGTATGGCTTTGCACCCCAGCCTCTCAGCCATTTACATCTGTTATCCCTGTACGGTTGATATTGTGAAATATTGTAGGGCCACCATAAATTAAATTAGCAAAACCCCTCCACATTGCCCACAGGCTCACAACCACCTCTACACAAGATACGAGTTAAAAACACACACACTTGTCATGTCTGGGAGTTGAACCCTTATCTAACTAGTTTACTACATTACAGCACAACACAGTTATATCACATGCCACAGACATTACTGAAGTATATCTTCCCCCAAAGGTGTATTTCACAATTAATGACATCAGTAGGACTACCAAAGTAGGGCATCTGTAATGTACTGTGGGTGAGTAGCCTATAATGCATTGCTCCATACACAGACACTGAGACACATACATCACATCCAGAACTGGCATGGATGGAGATGGAAGACTACCACCATTCTAAATCACACTACAGCAGTAAGCAGTTACAAGAAATGTCTCGGCGATTGTTGGGATATCAGTTTCCCAGAGGTGTAGTTCTAGATGAGTGACATCAGCAGCCTTGCCAAAGTAGAATATTTGTATTGTATGGAGTGTGAGTAGCCTAAAATGTATTACTATCTACGAAGTCAGACACGCACACACAGTTGCCAGGGCTGGGGCTCGAACATCTACCTAACTAATTTATCACACTATAGCAGTATGCAGTTACAGGACGCACCACAGTGATCACTGGGCTATCAATTTCCCAGAGGTGTACTTCTAGATGAGTGACATCAGCAGCCTTGCCAAAGTAGAGTATTTCTATTGTATGGAGTGTGAGTAGCCTAAAGAACATTGCTCTCCACCCAGTCAGACACACACACGATCGCCAGAGCTGGGGATCAAACACCTATCTAACTAGTTTACCACAATATAGCAGTACGCAGTTATAGGAAGCGCTATGGCGATTACTGGGCTATCAATTTCCCAGAGGTGAACTTCTAGGTGAGTGACATCAGCAGCCTTGGCAAAGTACTGTATTTTATTGTGAGTAGCCTAAAATGCATTGCTCTCTACCTAGTCAGACACACACAGTTGCCAGGGCTGAGGCTCGAACACCTACCTAACTAGTTTATCACACTACAGCAGTACACAGTTACAGGATGTGCCACAGTGATTTCACAGCTATCATGTTCCCAGAGGTGTACTTCTAGGTGAGTGACATCAGCAGCCTTGCCAAAGTTTAATATATGTATTGCACGGAGTGTGACTAGCCTAACAAGCATTTCACTCTACACAGTCAGAGGCAGACAGGCAGACACACAAACACACACTCACACAATTGAGGCCTGGGGTTAGTACTAGTACCTAACTACTCTGTCACTACAGCTGTATGCAGTTATGGGATGCGCCATGCATTTTACTGAGCTATAGCTTTCCCAAAAGTGTAATTCACATTGGATGACCTCAGTATACTTGTCATGCTACTGCTATGGGGAGGGCAGTGTGTGCATGGGCCATACCCCATTCTTGTAGGGGTTGATATGTCACATGCGTGCACACATGGGGTCATATGTCACAGGTGCGTGTATACAGCTACTAGATGGCTGCTTCCTTGTACAGTCTTGTTGCACAGCTGGCACGTACACCAAATAGTTTGTCATGCGGACAGGTACTGGTGACTAGTATCCACAGTGGGTTACATCCGCACCTCCTGTGTTGGGTGCTCTTAGGCTGTCTGCCAGTTGGGACAGGTCCACATGGCTCCTTGTCACAGTCACCCTCTTCGACACTTCTATGCCTGTGTGCCTGTGGCTTATTATAGTGTATTGTCCTTACATATTTGTCTGCATTCCTATCTACTGTGTGTGCAAGGGAGGAGGGGTGCATACTGACATGTGTTCACACTGAGAACTGCAACTTCCAGATATGTCTGGTCTTCTGGTGTTTGCAGACATGACCTTCATGTGTTTAAGTGTGTGAGCATGTCCAGTATGACCTCTCAGTATGTTGTTGACTGACATTGACTTCATTCCTCTAAGTGTGTGAGCATGCCCAGTATGGCCATCTGTGTTGCATGTGTGGACACGTCCAGGTTGTTTGTACTGTGGTGCTGACCTTTTGTTGTACACCAACGTGTAGCATGCTGTGTCTGCAGGGTGTCCATCGGTCATTTGCCATTGACTGTTGCTACATTTCTGCATAGCGGGGAGGACACCTGACTGTTTCTACTGTTCTACACAGGAGTGGGGTGGGGGCAGACCTGACTGTTACTCTATGTGTACGCTGGATGGGGGGGGGGCACCTGACACTTGTACACATTTGCTAGGACTGTACTGGTAAGTCAGGTACTCCATTTCCATCTGTAGTCTTACCTATCCTGCTGGCTAGGGCTTACCAGTGTAGTACAGATCCTAGCTTTGTTTACCTACATATTAGTGTCTGACTTCCTAGCCTTCACAACTTACATCCGACTGCCTGGCCTGCTGCGGTCTGTCTGTGTAGGCCTGGGGAGGGGTTAAGCACAGGGCACATTCAGAGGCCATAGTACAGCATTTGTTTATGTTTGTCTTCACCTGTCCTGATGGCTGAGACTGTCACTGGGTATGTGATCCTTCCTGACTGGTATGTGTGGCTCTTATGGACACCCCTGTCACTCAGGTCATTTCCTGCAGTGGGTTTTGTTACCCTGTGTAGTACCGGCTACTATGGTGACTCCAGTATGTGTTACAGATCTCATGCTGCCACTATGGGTGTCTACTCTCTGCTGCCTTGACATCCAGCCACCCAATTCCCTTGCATGTTCACATCCATACCATAGCTACAGGTAAAAACATATTCTACTCCGTTTGACAATTGGTAGATTGATTGACTTGCCTTGAGGGTGTGCCAGACTTGAGGGTGGTGCTGGAGGGCTGCCTATGTCAGATGCACATAGTATACTCCCTATACATGGTTAGGCACAGGTAGTGTCATGTCTGGCATCCCTTTTACTGTCTGTACGAGTCGGAGAGAGGTGTTATTCCCTGGGGCCCTACTGTGTCAGTGCATATGCTATGCGTTGCCTCTTTGCCAAGGCCAGGGCATACTGGGCATGCCCCCTTCTGCCTACTGGAGCAGGCTCAGGTTGTTCCTTCTCCGAGTCACTCTGTACCTGTACAGGCCTTGGCATTGGTGGGGGGCTGTGTGGCCCTGCCCCATGCTGTTCCTGCTGCAGCTGTTTCCACAGGATCATATTGTGTAGCATAGCTCATACCATTACTATTTGGGTACATGTAGCTGGTGAATACAGCAAGGCTCCACCAGATGTGTCCAGACACTGGAACCGTGAGCTGAGCATCCCAAACACACTCTATTATCTGCTTGGCCTGTGCATGTGCATCATTATGGCATTGTTGTGCAGGTGTGTGTGCATTTCTGATGGGTGTCATCAGCCACGGCTCCAGTAGTACCCAGCATCCCCCACTAGGTGACTGTAGGGGATGTCCACATCAGCAAATTTGTGATACAGCTGCGTCAGTTGCCATATGTGTGAATCTTCATAGCTTGCAGGGCAGCCAGCACACACATTCAGTATAATGCCCTGGGCATCACATATAACCTGGCAGTTGGTGGAGTGGATGCCCCGGCGGTTGATGTAGGCCCCACCCTGCTCACCAGGTGGTGCTTTGATGTGTATATGTGTGTAGACTATAGCACCCACTACCCCAGGGTAGTTAGCTATTTGGTGGAAGAGACGCATATTGAGGATCAACACCTCACATGTGTTGAGGAAATATACATGCTCACTGGTATATGCTGACATAGCATCCAGGAATTGGTGGAATACTCTGGATGCTGATGCCTGTGAGATGCCCATGTTATCCCCAGTTGTAGTTTGGGAGGTACCTATGGCTGGTATACCTAGGCCTACACTTACCTTGGTATCCACTGGGATGGATTTCCCTCGGCCAGTGTGGTGTGTCAGGTGTGGCCTGCACAGCTGAATGATTTGCTGTAGGAGGTCTCTGTCCACCCTATAGCGCTCCACTATCTCCAGCTCAGGTAGCCCCTGGTAGGTTACCCTGGGTCTGTACACTCATCTCTGTCTCCACACTGTACATTGTTTGGCAGCACTGACATCCTCACCACCTTCAGCCTCTTGCACATTTTGTTCTATGTTGCCTGCTGCAGCCCTTCTCATTTTGTAGGTTTGGTTTTAAAATTTCCCCACTTGTATACACCGGTGGTGTAGAGTGTGAGAAAACCGGGGGTAGGTGTTTGCTTGGTTTATAGTGATGTTTTGGGCTGGGCTGGTCTGCTTCCTGTGTGATTAGCTGATTCTGATACATTTCACCTGGCAGCTCAACTAGGTCTCCTTTCTTACCTTCCTACTGCTGTTTTCCCTTCCCATTGCCTCCCTGTTTAGACCCGTGGTCGCACAGTGCGAACGGAGTGCTCAAATGTGCATGGAGCTGCTTTTTCCTGGTTTAACTTCCTTTCTCTTCCTGTACAACCTGGTGCGTGGCGCGCACACACGCTTACACTTTGTAAAGAGTGCTAGGCAGGTTTAGACACACCCCTAGCTCAGCTGTGCTACGCTAGGAGCAATCCCGAGCCACAGGTCTCCAATCCACTTACAGTATGCCTAACACACACACCCATGATGTCACCTATATCCTAGTCTTGCACCAAGCTATTTATACTCTTAACACTCTTGGGACCTGCCTCACACCCTGGGAAAATCTGAAATTCACTAACCCTTCCCTCATTTGCATTGGATTGCCTGCTAATGCATAATTACATGTGACACACTGAGCCTTCCCCCTTAGCAACCATTACACACTGGCCAGGTTGTCTTCTGATTGCCATTGACTTGCATGGCAGAATACTGATTTTAGTTAGAATGCTTATTTTAGGTTTATTTATTTCCCCCTGATCCCATTTGCTCGTTGCTGCCCTATGCTTAACTAGGCGAGATCGGCAAAGATAAAATTTAACATTGTTTATTTTTTTTCTTTTACATTTTACAATGCCAATGGCCTTCTACGTGGACATTGACATGCTTCCTCAATGACATGCAGCCTTTATTTGGAGCTGTCATGGCTCCATTTTGTAGATTGCTGAACTGTACTCAGTTACTGAGTACATTTCTGCACACTGCACTCGTCCTGCACGGATGGCTGCCAGCTTCCTGTCACATATTACCCTCATTTGCATGTTTTTCACCTGCAAATGAGGGTAATTTGCATACAAGAGCTCAGTCCATGCAGGATTAGCTTAAGAGCTCACATGCACTTCCCGGGAGCTCGTTCCTGGATCGCACATCGGCCATATTGCCGAAAATAGCTCTTAAACTAATCCTGCATGCTATAAAGGGCTTCATAAATCCGGGGAATTGTTTTTCATCTACTGAAGCCAATCCATCAAACCTTAATCACACCTGCATAGCATGTATCTTAAACATCTATGTTTTCAATTCATGAATATATACTTTTGAGAAAATCAATATGAGACTTGTATTATCAATTATGACTAATGCCTATTATTTGTATACATTGCATTGGTTATTCATATAACATAATGCATTTATCCTAAAAGTGTAAGCAGATGAAATCAGAAATTAATTGATTCACTACTAGATATTTATTATTTATCATATTGTGAAAATATGCAATGAAACTTAAAACACTTTAAACTGTAGGCAGTAATTTTAAATGCTGATACTGAAAACTTATGAAGTTATTATACTTTCAAATAATATGGTTTTGTTGAACATATTCAAGTTGTTTCAGATAAAATCCTCCCTGAATCAGTCAAGGAAAAGAGTTTCTATCCTGAGGGCATTCATCTTATTCAAATGTTTTATGAGGGAGCCTTCCTGTCTGTAGGAGTGCACCTAGTTGTTCCATCAGCCATTACTATTTGAAGTTGAATGTTTTTCCATGCATGAATGCTTTTACTTACAGGCAGTTTGGGCTCATTAATATCTCCTGCGATGAAAACAATGGGCAATTTTATCAGCATTTATCTACTCCCTATGTAAAAGCAATGAAGCTTTTCCTATCAAAATAAGCTTCAAATTTCAAATTACACATATTATACTATCTATAAAAAGTCATAAATGCATTTGATGATGCAGTATGCTTCACAAATACTTACAGTCAAATGCATTTTGCTTGGTACTGCAAGCTACATTATATGCTTTTTCTTATGTTTAATATGCTACCTTAATAAAGATTCAAGAGGTTCTTTTCTAAGCTGTTTATCTATTTTCCTATGCAAAACATTGTCTGCCAGAGATTTTCTGCTGGCTGAATTTCATTCAAAACAGATGATTGCACAGTTCTTATAGCTTGCACCTGCAGTCTACCTTGTTTTTTAAAGATGTGCAAATGTAGCAGTGTGGCTTTGAATAATGTTTTCTGTAAGGTTTCAGAGATGATACATTATGCATAAACAGTTATTAAATCAATCTGCATGTCTATAACTCATTTCTTCACAGATGGCATATCGAACAGTAAAACATTTAGTGTTTCCATTGCCTGGTATCCTTAATGAGTGTCCTAAATGATAGTACCTTGCAGCCCACACAAGTGGCGCTGTCTGTCACACCTCCCAGTATGACTAATGTGTGCTGATTTCTAGGCTCTGTTTGACAGTTTCGCTTAATGTATCCTGGTTCAGCTTTCTTGGCAAACTTTCCTTTGCTGCTAGTAATTAACAGGTTCATAAAGCACTGAAAGATGTGTACACCCAAGAAATTCCTTCATGTTACGGTATGTAGTTCAAAATAAATGCAGGCCATCATAAAAAGCTACTTGAATTCCCATAATGCACAACTTGATTTCTCGCTTCTAAAATCAGAGTATCACATGTCAGTGCATCTCCAGATGATGAATCTGATTACTTATTCTTCACTAACTCTGTAGTGCTAAGCATACAAAATTACATGTTTTCATTGGTGACCTGGGAGCAGCAAGAAGAAAGAATTACTTGTTCAACCTTACGAATTACCCAGGTGGAAGCTGCAGAAACACAGCTGTTGCTGTTGCTTGTACTAAGCTCATTCTCAGCTCATTAACTTGGTTTCAAGGCAATGGTGGTAGCCAGCATTTTGTTAGTTGTTGAACCTTAAAAAGTAACTAAATATTTCTTATAGAATAACTGTGTCTTATGATCTGTCCTACAAACATCCTGCCCATAATTTATAAAACTAAAGTTATATGGTTCTTGGAGTATGAGCATTTTTTTCATCACATTAATACAATTTGAAAAAAAAAATGCATTCTTACTTAAACATTTTGTTCAGTAGCTGTAAAAGTATATTGGCTTCTTTGCTTTTAGAAAATCATTACTGTTTTGTGGGAAGTACATTTACTTATTTGCCAAAGGAAAAATATGTACATACAGCTATTAAAATAAACATTGTAACATTGTTTCCAGTGCAGTGACAGAAATCAGTGAAACATAATAAACTTGCATTATGGTGTCTCAGTTATTTTTGACAAACAGTGATGCTATATTTGTTAGAGGTTACATATTTAAGCTTACTTGCATATAATAAAGACTACACTAAGGTTCTAATATATATAAATGTTTAAGCTTGATCTGTAAAACTGTAGTTGATGTTTTAAGGCCAGCTCTACGTAACACATTTCTTTACTGAGTGCAAAAATATACTTGCTTTGTGTCTTCTGTAAATCACGAGGCACCTAGTGCAATCATTTTTTGTTTCTGCTTATTTCTGTTGGGATCCCTTAGGAGTCCTTAACTCCTTACACCACAACATATTAAGCATCCAATCACAAATGGTTGAGAAAACAACTCACAGGAAATCACCATCACTACACAATTAAGTAATCTTTATCTGTGGGTTAAACCCTTGTCCAACCCCACTCCCCGCTATCTCCCTGAGGAAGGCAAGGTATTACCCACACTCTTTTTACTTATATATACTATCTTCATGATATTAAGATCATAGAGAAAATAGAAATACCGGTAATGGATAAAATTAGCTGCTATATAAAACAGAAATCTTGGTCTCATATTGGCAGAACAGGAATCAAACTTGGAGAACTGAAACTTGCCCAGATACCACTCAGTGAGTTACATCCTGATAATGTGTATCAAAAATGTTTTGATGAAAAGATACTTATAATCATATCTCCTCCATTAGTGAAGGATGAAAATCTCACCACATTCTCTTTATTTGTCCTGGCTATCAGATATAAAAAGTTTAAACAGGTTAGCTCCATTATGTTTTTTTTCCAAATGTTTTCTTATATTATAGTATTCCACGATAGGTTGGAAAGTGTTAAGCAAATGAAGTTCATTATGAGGACTAGTTGACATGAGATCCAACCTGGACTGCTATTTTTCTACAGATCTCTCATTATATCAAGTCCTTATTTCATTTATTCATCTTCAAATCACGTCACCAGGTGCCCAGAATAATTTAAACATCTTACTGTGTTTTTACATTCTGGTGGAGTGAAAGCTAGTTCTGATCTCTAATGTTAATAGCACTGTCAGTACACAGCACAAATACAAAATCTGTCTGAAGAAAATTGGCTCATGGGGTAGTGATACACAACTCCTGTGAGCTTTAACATTTTCAGAGGTTGGTATATGTGTCAAGGTTAAACTTCTGTTGCTTACATTGACCTATGAAACAAAGCAATGCAAATGACTGCAGGCAGAGTGCTGTAACCACGATCACTTCTCGAATTTTACTGCAAATCTTTTACATAGTCGCAATGCTTTCAGTAGAAAATCGCCTTGTTTTTGCAAAGTGAAGTCACTCAAAACTCTATTTGCTCTTCCACAAAACACAGTTTAATCAGAAGAGAAACAATATAATATCTGCTATATATGTCACTTGGCTTTCTGTCAACAGTTATAATCTATTCTATATCAAATATATATCAAACAACAGAATTAAAAAGGGCATGCGCTTCATTAAAAATGCTCAGACAGTACACATTATCGGTTACATGACCACAGCATTATTTTACTCTTTCAGTTAATCAGATAATCAGAACAAATGCTTAAGCAGTAAAATAAACATAACAGTGGTAGATTTTTATGTAGAAAAGTCTATGACTTCTAAGAGTGATACTCTCTGGTTCCACCATTGCTTTGAACGAGCTGGAAATAAACATTATTTACATATTGATTTATGTAATTTTCTGGTTCAGGTAGTTTAGACAGAGATTAAAACCCCTTTTCAAGGTAGACCCAAAGTGTTATTTAAATTTGCTAGTAGATATCTGGTCAAGGCACCTGCCCTTACCCTGTTGTAAAGGGAGTTTTAGGTCTCTCTCTGCATTTGGTGAGAGGTTGAAATGGAGTCAGATGTGCAAGGTAGAGATATGCCATAGAAACTTCTGCATGAGGGATACAGAAATGAAAACAGTATTTTGGTAGATAACAAGTAACTGTCACTTCATTAACAATTGCAAGAAAAGCACTGTATCTGTTGAAGACCTGGATGTACAAGTGGAAGAGGATATTATAATGGGATAAAAGAAGATACAAATTCCTGCCCATTGGCTACAAGGATGTCATAGAAAAAGAGAAGGATAAAAAATGACAACATGCCATGGATGACTCACAGGACAAGAACTCTGGGCTTGGAAGGTGGTTCACATTTTAATGCAAAACAGTATGAAAAAGGTTGTCTGAAGAAACCAAAATGTATGTAATACTGTAACAGCAACAACATACAGTTAATAACTCAACAGCAGTGGATAGCAGCGGTTCTGCTGCCTCTACCTAAAGGCAATGTTTTAACTGGTCCTGGAAATTATTATTCCAATAGCCTCACTAATATTACCTGTAAAACCATACAGTGAATCTTAACCAATCTAACTGACAGCAAAATGGTTAACTTACAAACACTTGATCCTAGCCAGTACAGATCTGTGGAAGGTGGCTCTTGCTTGCTTGCTTAATTTGATTTAATTGTTTGAGGGTGTGACTGATGGGAGTCAGTCTGTCCATTCCATTTATATCAACCTTGTTAAGGCATTTAGTACAATTTGCCATGCAGGCAATTTACATTGGAATATCAGTTTACATCTAGACTATACTTAGATGCTCTGCTTAGAAAGATTTTAAAAATGGCAGATAAACATTTGTCTCATGAACTTTTTTACGAGAATTCTGATTTGCCAGTTTTTTGCTGTCATCAATCATATTCTATCACAAGTATTTCCAGGTCACAATTCATGAATATTAAAATAATTTGTTCAAAGGAATGTCAAAATTATTCCAAGAACTTGGTGAAAACATTTGGAATAGAAGTTAGAAAAGGGAAAATAATGACAAAACAGTACACAGATATCAAGGAGAGACAACAGTTACTGTCTTGTGAAAAGAAACAAGATGGTTTACTACATGAATTATCATTTGTAACCTGGTTTGGAAGTAATAGTATAGCCATTAGGAAGTTAGTGAATAAATATTGGGATATTTTGAAAGCAGATGAAGAAGCTAGGGAAATGATTCCAAACAAATATGTCTGCATATAAGAGAGGTAAAACCTTGGTACAATATTTGAGCATATACAAAAGGATAGTGGTCAAGCAGCCAATGCAGAAAATTTCAGGTACAATACTCAGGGGATGGTTACCATGTAGATATTACAGTTTTTGTAATTATGCTATCAAAAATGCAGAATTTGCATGATCCAGTACTCCAAAAATATTTCACGTTAAACATTTCAGCACATGTACCAGTGAATTGGTTATTCACTCAGCAACATGCTTTTGTTCAGCTTCTTATGTGGGTAGGACTTGATGAATATTTAAAGCAAGGACTTCTGAGCACCTGAGCAACCTAAGGTGACACAGGGAACCTAATGTTCTTTTTAAACACACTCCTGGGGATTCAGAAAGAACCCCATCATTTGCGGTAAGAGTTGTGGTAAAAAGGCACTGTTTTCATAGCGCTGCATTTTGCAATTCAGAGACACATTAGCTAAAAGAGGAAAGATCTCATTATTGGCTAATTTGCATGTCTCTGAATCGCTGTTAATTGCCATGAGTGCAGATCAGCACTTTCTTGTGGTAAAAAACATTGGTGACCCATCTATTGCAGTGGCACAGGAACTCTATCCCTCTTGCAGTCTCACATAACACACACACTCACACACACAGACACACACACCACATTCCTCATACCTGTACCTGAATTGTCAAAACTTCTCTGATGTCTCCTTTTATGCTTTCCTGCCCTTGTAAATCATAGAAGATTAATTTCAGTCAACAATGCCGGACATTAGAGTTTCATACTTTTTATTGTGCAGGAACTGCATCTCAATGCCAGACCTGCTATTGTGCAGGAACTGCATCTCAATGCCAGATCTGCTACTCTATTGACTTTTTTATTTAGCAACAAGTCGCATTTCAAAAAAAGCTCCATTGTATCATCTAGCATTCATTCCAACTTTGTGCTGAAGCCCTCCCCCCACATGAACACACCCCATCACATTCATCTGTCCCTTATTTTATAAGATGCTCTTGTTACCCCAGGCATATCTATCAAGTGATTCTTTGCAGAATGTCCAGATTTTAGCTTCAAATCTTTGTTCTTCTCCTTGTACAATTTGTGATTTTCTGGCAAACTATTGAGGACTGCAGTTTTTACATAATAATAGGCATTTGAGTTTTACACTTTGTGTCCTTTAGTAAAAGCATGTTAGTATGC